>NC_061106.1:19521708-19546708 GCF_015104395.2 Macrobrachium nipponense
AAAAAAAAATTGTGCTTCGGGTGAAAAATGGGGAGAAGATTAAACTTGAAGTAATTTTAACTTTAGGGTGCCAAATGAATATAAGGAGATCCCTTTAGTAAAAATAATACAACATTTAGTAAAATCAAATGTAGAAACTCCATCGTTATCGATAAGCGGTAAAAAGGCAAGAAATGCAGTTAAAAAGTAAATGTTAAAATCCTGAAAAGATACAAACAATTTCCTGAAAAATATACGAGATAAATACCTACAGGGAATAGCATTAATAGACTAACAGAAATAAAATGTGATACAATGCAGATCGTAGCGAGAGAGAGAGAGAGAGAGAGAGAGAGAGAGAGAGAGAGAGAGAGAGAGAGAGAGAGAGAGAAGGGCACAAGAACACACCACGGGACTTCCCCTCAAAGCGTGAAATAACATGACAGTCAAATCCGATGCCGACGTCTATTTGAAGATACGCAATCATAAAAGAACTACTTGGATTTTCCTTTCCCAGCTCCCCCTTAATTAATTATACCTCATTCATAAACTTTGGCTCCCGTATTCCTAGCTGAAAAGTTTTAATTAGGGGCTGGTAAAACGTAGTTTGTTTCGGGGAGAGCCGGGGGAGGTAGGAGGGTACTGCCGGAAAAGGGAGAGAGAGAGAGAGAGAGAGAGAGAGAGTAAGGACTGAGGGAGGTAAAAGAGCGGTGCTACGCTGACTTTGATGGTAGCGAGAGGGAGAGGGGGGCATAAACTGGAGGGTGTTGGGGGGAGGGTCTTTGTTGATTTTCAGTGGCAGGAGGGCGTCTCTGCTGACATCCAGTGGTATGGAAAGACCCCTGCTCATTTCCAGTGGTGTCAGAAAGGCTTCCCACTGACTTTCGGTGATGTGGGAGGTCTCTGCTTACTTTTCGGTAATGGGGGAGGGTTCCTACTTACCTTTCAGTAATATGGAAAGGTTTCTGCTTACTTTTCAGTAACGGGGAAGGGTATCTGCTTACCAGCTTACTTTTCAGTAATGTGGAAGAGTTTCTGCTTACTTTCGGGGTAATGGGGAATGGTTTCTGCTTAATTTTTCTCAGTTATATGGAAAGGTTTCTGCTTACTTTCCAGTAACAAGTAAGTGTATCTGCTTACCTTTTATTAATGAGGGATGGTTCCTGCTTATTTTTCAGTAACGGGGGAGAGTTTCTGATTACTTTTCAGCAATGGGGAAGGCTTTCAGCTTACTTTTCAGTAATGAGGAAGGGTTTCTCATTACTTTTCGCTAATGGGGGAAGGTTTCTGCTTACTTTTCAGTAATGGGGAAGGTTTTCTGCTTCTGCTCACTTGCGCTCTGAAAAGTTTCTTATTGAATTTCAAAGCTATTCTAAGTGTTTCAGTAAAATGAGTGTAAGTGTACCCCATTTCATCTCGGACTTTCAAAGACAATAGGTTAGTTTACTGATCATCATTAGAGGTGTAGGGTGTTTGTTGCATGATATAAAATGATCGCATCTGATTGGCAGGGTGGGAAATGGTGAGGTGTTTATTGTGAACATTAAGTGATAGCCTAGATTCTTTGCAGCTTTCTAGCGATGGAAAATGGTCTCTTGCTGATAGAGATGGGGAAGGATGTCTTTTGATTTTTAATAGTAAGCGAAGGTCTTCTATTAATTTTAGATCTCTTACTAACTTTCAGTGACTGGGGGCCGTCTCCTAAAGGTTTCCAGCGGCTTGTAACTCTAATCACTCACCGACTATCAGTCACTTGTGAAAGATCTCTTACTCTTGTCAGTGGCGGGGAAGAATCTTTCCCTAACTTTTCCGATGGGCTAGAATCCTTCTTGACGTCCATTGATGGAAACCTTTGCTATCCATTTTATAAAGAAGGCTTTCGTGATGCTTTCAGTGTTGGGCAACAATCTCTCTTGAGTTTCGTTAATGGGAAAGGATCTCTTGCTAAATATCAGTGACCTGTGGAGATTAATCCTGATATTCAATTACAAAGGAATGTCCTTTGCCAGCTCTCAGAACTAGAAAAGTCTCCTCATGACATCCAGAAGAGCCTTTGCTCACTTTCAGAGGTTGGGAAGACCTCGTCGGACTTTTAGTAGAGGGGATGAGTGTTTTGCTGACTTTCAGAGATGAGGAAGATCTCTATCTGACTTTTAGTAGAGGAGATGCGTATTTTGCTGACTTTCAGAGATGAGGAAGAGTCTGACTTTCAACAGAGGAGATGAGTGTTTTGCTGATTTTCAGAGATGGGGAAGACCTCGTCGGACTTTCAACAGAGGAGATGAATGCTTTGCTGACTTTCAGAGATGGGGAAGACTTCGTCTGACTTATAATAGAGACGATGAGTGTTTTTGTGACTTTCAGTGGGGGAGACTTCGTCTGACTTTTAGTGGAGGAGATGAGTGTTTTGCTGACTTTCAGAGATGGGGAAGACCTCATCAGACTTTTAGTAGAGGAGATGAGTGTTTTGCTGACTTTCAGAGATGGGGAAGACCTCGTCTGACTCTTAATAGAGATGAGTGTTTTGCTGACTTTTTTCTTTAAGAAAAATTTCCTTTTACCGACCATCGGCAAAACATTTAAAACAGATTGAAAAGGGGAACCGAACAGATTCCCGAAAGCTATCTTTACAGTTTTAAATTTAAACATATGTACATTTACATAACTATGGCTTTGTTTCTCCATTTGAAGACTCGTGCTACTATGAGTATTTAATAATAATAAAATAACAATAATAATAATAATAATAATAATAATAATAATAATAATAATAATATAATAATAAATAATGAAACCATAAACCACATAGCAAGTGAATGCCCGGCACTTGCACAGAACCAGTACAAAAAGAGGCATGATTCAGTGGCAAAAGCCCTCCACTGGAGCCTGTGCAAGAAACATCAGCTACCTTGCAGTAATAAGTGGTACGAGCACCAACCTGAGGGAGTGACAGAAAACGATCAGGCAAAGATCCCTCTGGGACTATGGTATCAGAACGGATAGGGTGATACGTGGCAAACAGACCAGACGTGACGTTGATTGACAAAGTCAAGAAGAAAGTATCACTCATTGATGTCGCAATACCATGGGACCACCAGAGTTTTTTTGAAGAGAAAGCGAGAGGGAAAAAATGGATAAGTATCAAGATCTGAAAATAGAAATAAGAAGGGATATGGGATATGCCAGTGGAAATCGTACCCATAATCATAGGAGCACTAGGCACGATCCCCAAGATCCTTGAAAAGGAATCTAGAAAAACTAGAGGCTGAAGTAGCTCCAGGACTCATGCAGAAGAGTGTGATCCTAGAAACGGCGCACATAGTAAGAAAAAGTGATGGACTCCTAAGGAGGCAGGATGCAACCCGGAACCCCACACTATAAATACCACCCAGTCGAATTGGAGGACTGTGATAGAGCAAAAAAAAAAATATATATATATATAATATAATAATAATAATAATAATTAATAATAATAATAATAATAATAATAATAATAATAATAATAATAATAATAATAATAATAATAATAATAATTCCCTGGTTGGAAACTTTAAATGTATGTCTTTCTGTAAAAGATAAAGGCTTTTCTATGAGCCCGGATAGATTTGGAAGGAAAGTAGCAAGACATTTCCTTTTACGATGATTTCAAACTTCATCACACAGGTTTATTGGACGAGGATATGCCGACTTACGAGCGCTCGCTGATATTCAGAAAAACGCTTGTTTGTGCAATCAAACAAGCAGACTGATGGTCCTTTCATCCATACCGCGGTTTATGTGTGGTACCCTTTTTTTCTGCGAAAGTAGCTTCAACATGTCTCCTTTTAATAGATTTCGTTGCGTTTATTTACCTTTCTATTCTTGTATGTCCTAAATAGAGTGGCAAATAAATCAAAACAATGGATAGGCCGAATAAAATCTACTCCTGGGGTAGACAGAATATACAATTTAGGCCGAGGGTCAAACTCTGGGATCAATGAGGTCATTCAGCGCTTGAAGGAAAATTGAGAAGAAGGGGTTTAAAAGGCGTAACGGGAGGAAAATTCAGCAACGTTGCACTACGAGACGTTGTTAGAAGAAGGAGGAAATTAAGACGGAAGAGAGAATATGAACGGAGGTATAGTAAAAGAAATGAAAAGGGTCGCAGCTAGGGGCCAAAGGGACGCTATAAAGAAATTTAGGTAAAGCCTACAGCGTACCGCGTGAGGTGCACTGACGGCACTACCCTCCCCAAGGGGTACACAACCCCTGGGAGAATAGTATGTGAAAGTTTGCCAGGCCCCTGGGGACGCATGAAGAGTTAAAATAGTCTGTTCAACGGTAGGCTGAAGATGAGTACAAATTTACAAATGATAAAGCACAGAAGACACATTATTTCTCAACTTTACTAAGGCCCTATGCGTCTCGAGGCGTTGACGGTGACGATGGTGATATATATATACTATATATATATATATATATATATATATATATATATATATATATATATATATATATACGATAATATATATATATATATGTATATATATAATATATATATATATATATATATATATATATATATATATATATCCAATGTAACACGAAGGAAAACATGCTTGAGAATATCCTTAAATCCACGGTAGAAAGGTGAGTGGATTTAACGATATATAATATAATATATATATATATATATATATATATATATATATATATATATATATAAATCAATATATATATATGTATATATGTATACATACATACATACATACATACATATATATGTATATATATACAATATATGTATGTATGTATGTATGTATGGAGAGAGAGAGAGAGAGAGAGAGAGAGAGAGAGAGAGAGAGAGACAACTTTACTTAGAATCCAAGAAAAAGAACAATGAAAAGAATGATAAGGAAACTGCTGATACGAAGAGAAAACAAACGAAGACGTAAATAAACAGTAGACAACGTCGTCCTTTACAGAAGAGAACTGAAAAACAAATTAAAAAAAAGGGGGCAAACAAAGCATAAGTACAACAAACAATTTAGGAGATGGAAGGAGGTACGAGATTCTTTGCAAGGAAGAAGAAGAAGAAGAAGAAGAAGAAGAAGAAGAAGAAGAGACGAGTCCCGAGAGAAGAAGCAGCCATGCATATCGCCCAAGTTGGAATCGTCCAACTCGAAGTGGATGAGTAGAAGGATAACTCCTCCGGAGACTACTATGTCCTTTGAAGGAACTCTTTGATTCTCTCTCTCTCTCTCTCTCTCTCTCTCTCTCTCTCTCTCTCTCTCTCTCGGGCTAATACATCATGATGGTAAACAGATACCGTTCAATTGTGTAATGCAGGTTAATTCTCTCTCTCTCTCTCTCTCTCTCTCTCTCTCTCTCTCTCTCTCTCTCTCGCTCATACATTATGAAGGATGAAGAAAAACATATTTCGTTTGCATAACGCATTCTCTCTCTCTCTCTCTCTCTCTCTCTCTCTCTCTCTCATGCTTATAAAAGATGATGCAATACATATTTTGTCTGTATACTGTACTTTTGCTCTAACTCTCTCTCTCTCTCCCTCTTTCTCTTTCATGCTTATAAAGTATGACGCAAAACATAATTCTTCTAAGTTCTTTACCTTCGCTCTCTCTCTCTCTCTCTCTCTCTCTCTCTGCCTCACAAAAGACGATAAAGATTTCTTAAAGACTTTAATCCAGGATGCTTGATGTACCACTGCTCTCGGAAAATAATCACCGAGCGGAGAGAGAGAGAAAGAGAAAGAGAGGGAGAAAACAAACCGGTTATATTTTCTTTGCATAAAAGAGGAAGTCAAAGGAATTATGGAAGACCGTAACTCCTTGGGAATGTGTGTTATAAAGTTGCTGATCTAAAGACGCAAAGAAACGATCCCCCAATAGTCTGAGGATGAAGAACCAATGGAGAAAATTCTTTCGGCAAGTTGTCAATGATTTTTTCTTTTCTTTTTCTTTTCTAATAACTGACCTCTTCTTTTCCGTATTTCCCTTAAGCTTCTGTTACTTCTTTCAAACTCTTTCTCTGCAAAGTATTATTCAATTATGTGACGGTAAGAATGTTATCAGTCATTTCTATCAATGGATACAATGTTTACTTTGCATAAATAGCTTTTGCAACGTTAGATATATCGTGAAATATTTCGATTCATTATCATTCTCTCTGAAAATGTAAACTACTTTTGTGACTCTAATTAAATCATAAGATATATCTACTAAAATGATCTCACCATCGATTATAAAACCAGGTATTTTTGTTGGCTGAAATAGTCTTCTCATTAAACACGTGAACGGGATAACTCTACAGGATTGCCTGCAAAGGAGAAGAAATGATTAGAGGAAAGCAAAGCAGTGAGAAGAGAAATAGAAAAGAATAAGAGCAAACAAAAAAAAAAAAATAAAAGAGGAAAGAATGAGGTTGCGAATGAGGGGGGAGCCGTTACAAGGACTGCAAATGTTATTCCATTAGCCCTAAGCAAGACCATCGCCAACGGGACACAGCGTCCTCCATTAGAAAAGTGCAAGTATTTAATTAACCCGAAAAGAAAAATGGGAAAGGCCGAAATGCTCCTTCATTAAACAGGGGGGAGTTGGGCTCGCTGCTGGAGGAGGGAGGGGGGTAGGGAGAGGGGAGGTGGAGTTAAAAGCACGAGAAAGGGATAGGAATGAAAAGTTAGGAGAAAATATTCTCTGACGAGAACAAATGTAGGAGAGGAAGACGAAATGAAAGGTAATACAATATGGACCTTTTTCTCTCGTTACCTTTTTTCGGCCTCTTGTCACGTTCTGTTCTAGAGCGGAACGAAGTTCGATTCTTTCCTCTTATTTCGTTTGACAATCACCCCCCGCCCCCACAAAACCCCCTCCCCCCACACAAACATATTTTTTTTTTTACTGTCCTTTGGCCAGTTCTCTCGCTCTCTACCACTCTTGCTTTACCCGTTCATCTTGCTTTCAGCTTCTTTGACTATTTCTCGCATATTTAACTTCAAGTTTTTTGGTCTGCCATTTTTTTTGCTTTTTGTTTTTGCATTTTGAAGATATTTCCATTTCCCCCCACTTTTCCTTTTCTAATTCAGTCTGATTCGGTTCAACTAAAATTCCGAATATTTCCATCCTTTTTGTGTTCGTCACTCTGGTAGGTACAGAGAACGCGGCTGAATTCAGAGTACACAAAACAGTTCCTGAAATTGCGCGAGATTGGATGAAGTGTTTTGAGAGGCTGGAAATATCGTTGGGAACTTTCGTAGGATTTTTTTCTCGCTGCAGAATCCTCCTGCCCTTCCCTCAAATGGTTCGTTAGTTCTGGATTAAGCCAGCCCCATGTCAGCACGGGCTCTTGCTCATAATAGCGTGGACTTGTGGGTGGTATCGTCATAATTTTTTTTTAAGGGTGCTTCCACACTCTCGTACAATGCATCATAAACATAAGTCGTAACTCTGCACATACACGCCACAAACAAGTTGAATATTTACACTACAGTCAACCATATCATAAACACATGTTGGTAGCTTATCACATACACATCACAAACAAGTTGAATACTTACACTACAGTCAACCATATCATTAATACATGTTGGTAGCTTATATCACATACATATCACAAACAAATTAAAGACTTACACTAGTCAACCATATCATAAACACATCGGTAACTTATCACAGACTTATCTCAAACAGGTTGAATACAAGTCAATGACTTATTTTTCGTCATAACCAGTGCTTCATATGATTATCCAGCTTTGGTCAAAGGTTCGTGTTAAAGCTCCGTTCTCCACTTCCGGTAATTTTCAACTTGTATGTGATATGGATAGGATCATTTATCGACGAGTATTCACGACCTGTTTTTGCTATAGTGTGGACGCTTGCTAATGCAAACAAAAATGACTTTACACGTTTTTTTATGTGATAGTCGAATATGTGGCAGCAAATGTGACGTTCGTAAAAGGTGGATTTCCTATACTCGCACAAGTGAAAATAAATTCGTGTGAAAGTAACGGTGCAAATACACAGGATACTTTCTTGCTCCTTCTCCCAGTTCTCAGGGTCCACCAGCCATGAGTACCACCAACGTGAATTACGACTTTGGACCCCTCCGAAGGACCCCTCCGAAGGACCCCTCCGAAGGGTACATATGCATAACTTAAGAGGAGCAGGAAATATGTTATGCAACCTCCAACGTCTAAACCTTTTCGATGCTGGTATGGAGAGAGAGAGAGAGAGAGAGAGAGAGAGAGAGAGAGAGAGAGAGAGAGAGCAGAAGTAACCAGTCCACTTTCGTTGCTGTTTATCTCAGTGCTGTCTGTGAGCGTACGTGCTTTTGCATGTGCGTGCTTGCGTATGTCGGGAAAGACCGGAATCTTCTGATTTTTCAGCTTTATCGTGACCGTTTTAGAATGGTCGGTAGGAAACTGAGCGTGATGTCTGATCTCGTGACAGCAGCCGTTTATGAAGATGATCTGGAAACGAGAAGACTTTTAGAAATAGTATTGGGGGGAAATATACGTGAAGATGCGCTATTTATGGCACTATAAAGACGATATGGCATGTTTGTATTCATTCCTTTCTTCTTTTAGCTGGTAAATCTCTCTCTCTCTCTCTCTCTCTCTCTCTCTCTCTCTCTCTCTCTCTCTCTCTCTCTCTCCCCATGCGTTACAGACCTTTTGTGAAATTCAATTAACTCGCAATAAAAAGAGTTCCAGAATTCACGCTGCAAATATTATGGAACTGCACGAGCGTCGTAACTGATATACAGCGAAATGTTTAAAAATTGCATACAGAACTCTGGATATCTCGGTATTTCTATTCCTGTGGATCTACATATCCAGTGAGTGAAAAGGCTGTTTATTTACAATAGACACCAAAATAATGGAAGGCTACGGATCTAAACGTAAACCTTAAAAGATCAGCTGAGGTAACAGTCGAGATGTGACCATAGAAAATGAACGGACGATTGCATAAAAATACCCATAAAAATCACTCTTACACCTTGAGGTGAATAACCAAAGGTTTTTGGTTGGTTAAGCTTGAAAACGTGCCATGGATCATGTGGCTTGTATATCAATGACGCTGGAGTTTAGGGATTTTCTACCGAGCTGATTGAGGTGAAAATGGTTAGCGAATATGCTTTCGTCTCACTGCTCTTATTCGCGGTTAAATGTATAACCGAGGCGTTTAGCCACCTGGCACTGTTGCAACAAGCGTAGTACCTATTTGTGGAGACTCTCTCTCTCTCTCTCTCTCTCTCTCTCTCTCTCTCTCTCTCTCTCTCTCTCTCCTAAAAAGAATCATGATCATGACCGTGATGGCAATGGATTGCCGGAAAATCAATCATTGCCACCGTGAATGGTTTAGATTAAGAAGGCCTTATGCCAGCGAGCGCACACACACACATATATATATATGTGTGTGTGTGTGTGTGAGTATGTATGTACCTGTCCATCTGTCTAGTGCACATACATACGCATGTATGATTTCTGTATATAACACCATATTCAATAAAAAAAAATTAAAGGACGACAATACCAGGAAGTACTGGCAATGTTGTAAAGGAAAACCGGGCATTGTGCGCAGAAAACTTATCGTTTTGCACAGCCATGTTCAAACCAGCGGAATGCTTCTCGGAAACGCGAAGAGTCTGCAACAGAGTGAAACGGCAGGAACGCCGACCCATGAGAGCGCTGGATTAATCGGCAAATTCCAGAAAAAATGAGCAAAGTCCTTCTTTCAGCTTGCAACCGCTGATAAAGCAAAGTACGGACTTTACAACTCGGCTGTGGGAATTCTCAGAACGGTTAATGGTCCGACGATGTCGGGCGCTGGAATCTGTGTTGTTGGAATGCTAAAAAATAAAAAAAATCAATAAATAAAAATGAGAGCTGAAACAAAACCAGTTGTGAGCAGGTGGAATACTAAATAAAGAAAAAATTAAGAGCTGAGACAAGACCTATTGTGATAAGATGGAATACTAAAAAAAAAAAAGAAAAAAAAAATTTGATCGCTGAAACAAATTCAGTTGTAAACAGATGGAATACCAAAAGAAAAATAGAGCTGAAACCAGACCAATTGTCAAAAGATGGTTTACTTAAAAAAATAATATAATTGAGCTATGATACAATATCAGTGTGAACAGATGGAATACCAAACAAACAAAAAATAGAGCTGAAACCAGACCAGTTGTGAAAAGATGGATTACTAAAAAAAAAAAATAATAATAATAATTGAGCTATGATACAAAATCAGTTGTGAACAGGTAGAATACCAAAAAAAAAAAAAAAAAAAAAAAAAAAAAAAAAAAAAAAAAAAAAAAAAATAGAGCTGAAACCAGACCAATTGTGAAAAGATTGATTACTAAAAAAAAAATCAGTTGTGAACAAATGGAATAAAAAAAAAATATTTAGCGCTGAATCAACATGATGGAATAAAAAAAAATTAGCGCTGAAACAAAATCAGTTGTGAAAAGATGGAATACTAAAGAGAGAGAGAGAGAGGAAGGAGAGAGAGATGGAAGAGAAGGAGGGGAGAGAGAGAGAGAGAGAGCTGAAACAAAACCAGTTGTGAACAGAGTCTTTCTAAGGTTAGCACACGCCTTCAGGATCCACCAGGTCGGAAACCAGTGGCAGAATAATCCGCTGTATGCGCCAATATGCAGTAAATGGGCCTCGCTGTCTAACCTCTCAGTTCCAGAGGTTCTCTATTTCTCACATGACTGGACTGAGGAAGTTTCACTGAGGATACTGTGCTATTGGGACCTTAAGAGTTCAAGCCCATTACTACCGTGAAACGACTCTCCTTCTATGTTATCATTTACTTACTTTTTTATCGATTTATCTATTAAATAATAAATAATAATTTTTTTCTAATAACTGGCCGCTTTCTTTCCGTATTTCCTATTATCTTCTGGTTGTTCCATATGAAAAGGTTTCATCATCTGCTGATTACAGCTAGAAGTCTGCAGGAGACTGACTGAGGTAGAACTACTGATGGTCATGTCCGAAAAATTTTCACTCGTTTGCTTGCTAACTTTGATGGGTTTTTGATGCTGGTAAGCTGTTTAACACCTTATCTCTGTCTCTCTCTTTCTCTACGTCCCTATTTCTTTCTCTTTCTGTTTCTATAACACATATATTCATACATACTACTACTACATATATATAATTATAATATTATATATATATATAATATTATTATAGTATATATATATATATAATAATAACTTGATCACGTAGTATATAAAACGTGATGCTATATATAAATAAAGGTTTTTTTGCCACGAAGGAAAAAAAGAAAAAGCGAGATTGCCGAGTACTTTCGGCCCTGTTCAGACCCGTTTAGTAAAGGTCTGAACAGGACCGAAAGTACTCGGCTATCTTGCTTTTTCATTTTTTCCTTCGTGGCAAAAACCATTATATATATATATATATATATATATATTATATATATATATATATAATATATATATATACATATATGTGTGTGTGTGTAGGAAGAAAGAGAAATAGGTACGTAGAGAGAGAGAAAGAGAGGGAGAGACTCATTTACAATGAAACAAAGCGCGCGGATGAATTAATCATAATTACTCATGCTTTTTAAGTGGATGTTGACTGCGGGATTCTTTTATCCAAGCATACGTCTGCGTGGAAGTGACAGCACTCTGTCAGGGCAGTTTCAAAATGTTTCGTAATAATTTCGCGTAAATGCTGCGGGTGTTCAGAGCGTCACCATAGAGCGTAATGGGCAATAACGGAGCATGTGGTCAATAAATGAATCTATCTGACCGAACCCCGTTTATACGAAGAGACGAAAGATGTCTAATATTCTTTTCAATATAGCAGCCTTCTAATTAAGACTGAACGACCTCCAGTTACAGAAACGCCAGCGAATTTAAGTTGTTTGCACACGAGTAATAATTTTCATCCGCGTTTATCTAATTAATTCTTGTTTACATTTATTCCAATTACTTAGCGGCTTTTTAACTGATTGCAAAGTTCGTTTGCTACATAAGGGTTGCATTGGTATGGTTATGATCTAGTTCACAACAAACAATGTGGATTTAAAGAAAAATTTAGGTCATCGTGTCTTAAAATCTTTGCCTACTTTAGGAAATTGTTCCCTTTCATGCATGCATGCACACGCATTCAGCATGCATACAGATACACATTCGTGTATATACATATATACAATACAAACACATATATATGTATATATCTACGTTTATATACATAAGACACATACATGCGAGTATATTATATATATATATATATATATATATATATATATATATATATATATATATATATATATATATATATATATGTGTGTGGTGTGTGTGTGTGTGTGTGTGTGTATGTGAGTAAATTTTATTTGTATATAGATATATGTATGTATGTAAGCACATCAGTTCAATCTTGGTGGCTAAGGGTATAAGCCAAATATCACCAAAGCCTAGGTCCATTGGCATAGTAAGTTCGAATCTTGGTCAGGGTATGATTTATCCAAACGTACTATAAATATATGTTATTTGATGTTGAATAGATATGTGAAATCACACACACACACACACACACACACACACACACACATATATAATATATATATATATATATATATATATATATATATATATATATATATACATGTGTGAGTAGAGATTAGCATAGATGCAAATATAGGGCAGAATGTTCTGAGGTGGTCAAGCCATGGTGCATAATGAATGCGGAGGTTTTCTGCACAGAAGTCTCATCCATGAGTCGTCAGGTATCGAATGAATGCAACAATGATGATGTATAGTCTTGCGTCCCCGAGGTCATATATTATGTAAGAGAAACGATTTACTTGTGATAAGAGCATGCTTATATACGGTACCCTGTGGGTACGCGCGTTTTTGATCGGTAGTACTGTCCCCACGAAAAGTCGCCCTTGTTGTGACATTGTGGTTAAAGTTAAGTATATCTTAGTTTTATCAGACCACTGAGCTGATTAACACCTCTCCTAGGGCTGGACCGAAGGATTAGATATTTTTACGCAACTAGGAACCAATTAGTTACCTAGCAACGGGACCTACAGTTTATTGTGGGATCCGAACCAAATTATAACGAGAAATGAATTTCCATCACCAGAAATAAACTCCTCTGGTTCCGTGTTGGCCGAGCCGAGAATCGAACTACGGACCACTGGATTTGTAGCCGAGCGCGAAATTCACTCGTCCAACGTGGAACTGACATAATGGTGCTAATCACGTCCTTAAAGAACTGATATCGAGTAAATATGTTCAATAACTCACTGATTTTTGTATGCCAAAATAAATAAATAAAATAAGATAAAATAAAATGATAATAATAAATTAATAAAAAAAGAAAAAAAGAGACTTTTACATAGATGACCCATTTTTTCATCCGTCTCAATTTTGTGCGACAGTATCAGAGTATTACTAAACATCATGCTTATCAACTGGAATGTAAAGATGTGATTTAATTAAGCGGATAGCCAGCGGGGTCAGCCGGGAGCACAAATACCTCATGATCAATATTCCTCAAGCACAATCCTTAAGATCACACACACACACACACACACACACAAACACAAGCACAAACAGGCACACAACACACACAGTACTAAGCCGTTGTTACAAATCAACTCTTGATATACAAACATTGGAAAGAAAACGGAAGACAGAGAAAAGGAGGTTTGGAATCGGCCGAGAAACAGGCTGTTGGGGGACGGGGGTTGCCGGGGGTGGGGGGTTGAGGGTCCTCTAGGGGAGGTAGGAGGAAGGTGGAAGGGGGGGGGGGGACTGGGGAAAGTGTATAGGGACGGGGAGGAAAGAATGTAGAATATGGGGATGATATCTTGGAGCCAGAATGGAGAGGAGAGCGAAGAGAGGAGTTATTGGGGGAAGAAGAAGAAGAAGAAGAAGAAGAGAGAGAGAGAGAGAGAGAGAGAGAGAGAGAGTCCTAGGTCCCATTCTGTGCAGTTTTCCCTTGGAGTGGCGTTCGCTTTTGTTGCAGTTTATTTCCCTAATGGAACGGCCAGTCTCAAAAACGCGGGAAAGAATTAGTGTTGACGTTGGGCTGTTGGTTCGGGCTGAGTTTTCTCCTTTGTCCTTTGTATCTCATTTCTTCTTCTCTCTCTCTCTCTCTCTCTCTCTCTTTCTCTCTCTTTCTCTCTCTCTCGCTGGGTTTTTAGTTAAATTGACACCCGGGCCTTTTCTGGAGACTGTGATGTTTATGAAATGAAAGATCAGTGGCGAGAATAACTTGCTCGGAGGATTTGTCGTACCCGTTCTAATACATTAGTAGACTTTAAATATTATCTGTGTCAGTATGGGCGATCGCCCAGGTATGTTCTGTTTTCGCTTACTCGGGGAGTAAGCCTACAAACTACTTTGTTATCATTGTTGTTTTGGAGGTAGGAAATGGGGTAGGAAAGCCAATGAAGGTCTGAAGAAGGCGTTTCGCGTTGAGTTGAAGATACGGGAATTTTAGGATAGGATATTTATGATTTGTTTATCAGAATGGAAATTTAAAAAAATGCACCCTTAGCAAGCTGGAGGTCGGCTCACGCCTTGTTACTTTTCCGTCTGTTGAAAACATAAACACATTCTTGAACGAGACGATTTAGTCCACTGAGGAAATGGAAAACTTTTTATTCTTTTTTTATTTTAGAAAGGGATATTCTTCATGCTGAGATTTATTCCGTATTGTCTATAGTTGGGTATATAAGACCTTTAAACTTATTAAACCCGATACCACTGACGTCATTCATTCTTTCTGATATGATGGTTGCTCATTTACTAAAATACTTATCCGTTCTTTTATTAAACAGAAACCTTCAAAATTACGCTACTTTTGAGTGAGTTTCAAGAAAAGAAACCAAAACAACCACCCAAATATAAGAGAGAAAGAGAGAGAGAGAGAGAGAGAGAGAGAGAGAGTCTTGTAAATGGTTTCACCTCGGCGCGGTGAGGAAAACCACAATGAGGGCCTCCCTATTTGATAGAGAGATGAACAATCACATCTAGTATTTTTATCCTTTTTATTCTTTTATTCCTCATCTCTCTATCTCCTCTCCAACATAACTGCTACCCACAACGGTTGACTAACACCCAGGTACAACGCAGAATGCGTGGGTCAAGTAGGTCATACTGGCGCGACCCTGACCGTTCCTGTAGATCTAGTTGAAGAATAGAGAGAGAAAGAGAGAGAGAGAGAGAGAGAGAGAGAGAGAGAGAGAAATGCTACTGGTCTGGAAGATATTTGAAGATGATTAAAAGAGATTTATCCTTACGATGGGATCCTCTTAGCCTGGGATTATTAAGATGTGTTATTTACTTGAAATGAAATGTTTGGGACATCTTTACTTCCTTTTTTAACTATATAATAAGTCCGTTTTTCTGCCAAGTGTCATATAACTCTCCTTTTTTTCCCCTTTAAGCATTACTCTCTCTCTTTTCCTCTTTCTCGCCAAGTGTCATCTAACTCTCTTTTTTACCTTTGAGGATTATCGCCTCCCTACCTTAACTCTCTTTTTTAGGTTTAAGCTCTTCTTTCTCTCTCTCTCTCTCTCTCTCTCTCTCTGTCTCTCTCTCTCTCTCTCTCTCTCTCTCTCTCTTTTGCCAAGTGTTATCTAACTCTCTTTTTCATCTTTGAGGATTATCGCCTCCCTACCTTAACTCTCTTTTTTTAGTTTAAGCTCTTTTCTCTGTCTGTCTCTCTCTCTCTCTCTCTCTCTCTCTCTCTCTCTCTCCAAGTGTTATCTTACTCTCTTTTTTACCTTTAAGCTTTACCGCATCTCTCTCTCTCTATCTCTCTCTCTCTCTCTCTCTCTCTGTCATACCTGAGACATTAATATATTCCCTCTGCACACTTCTTTCAATGGGATCAGATGAATAATAGTATGAATAATAACACTATGCCGCAGTTAATCAGGATTCCACAACCATTGTACATATTCAGTATAAGCATGTATTAACTGACTCAAACTTATTAAAAAGATATGTAAATGAAGGTTTGGAAAAAAAAACACACAGAAACCGTAACTGAATATGTCTACAATGTTCTGGGGTGGGAATTGTTTGAATAAGTCGATGAGAAGATATTCGTCGGCCAGAAAACAGGAATAAAGAAATTTACACAAAAGGCAAGAAGAAGGTAACCATATTTTCGAAGGCAAAAGAAGCCTAAAAGAAAGAAAGAAAGAAAGAAAAACCTTGCCAGATGGAGCACGCCATAAAAGAGTTAGGAGGTAATTAAATCCAAGCAAATAAAAACAGACAAACAAGAGTGATGAAGTAAGGGGAAAAATAGAAGAATTCCACGTAAAAGAAAAGAAAAAGAAGAGAGAAAAACGAAGATCTAGTTGTATCAGCGCCAAGCGTAGGAGAAAATCAGCTTAACATTTATAAGTTTTTTGTTTTTTGCTTCTTTCTTCCCCCCACCTCTCCACCTCTCTCTCTCTCTCTCTCTCTCTCCCTCTCTTGGACCTAAGACTCTTGAGCGGTGAGAAAATAGTAATTCTCGGACCTCTTTTATGTGCAGGATACAATGAAATTCAGTTTTAATGTTTCCGAGAATGAGAGGAAAGAATATCTCTCCTTTCTCCTGAATCATTTATGTTGCTGCTCCGGATTAATGTTCGTGTCCATTTCTTCGCTTGGGTCTCCGTTGAAGGATCTGGGTTGGAGATTTTTCTTAGTGGTATCTATAAAAAGTGTGAGAACTTGGCTTTATATAATATACTTGCACACATACACACGTACACACACAAATATATAAATATATATGCATATACATATGTATGTTTATATGTCAATATATATATATATATCCATATAGATAATATATATATATATATATATATATATATAGATTATATATATATAGTATATATGATATATATATATATATGCTTATATGTCACTAAATAGCGTGTGACAATATATTCAGTTAAGGTCTCAAGGAAAATTGGTGAAATAACACAAAAGCGCTCCTTCTTTTGTTTCTTTCTGTGGCCTTAGCTGAACACAAACAAACATACACACATGTATATATAAATATACATATATATAATAATATATATATATATATATATATATATATATATATATATATATAATTTGTGTGTTCCTGTGTGCCTGTCTGCGTATGTGCACGCCACTAACGTTTCGTCATAGTTATTCATGCTTATTTTTTTATTTTTTCATATGAGATTTATGTTATACAAACTGTTTACAAACAATCTAACGGCTTTCCCTTAGACAGCTAAAATCTGGAACTCTGTAACCTTCCATGTTTTCCCATGTTTGATCGTATAATATGAATCCTGTCTTGACTGTGCCAGCATAATTTTCTTTTTATTTTAAGGCGATCATAATTATTCATCCTTTTCTCATGACGAATTTTGTCTGTAGCACAACATCTCCTCTTAATTGAGGCCTACGGGACATTTAAACAATTGCACAAAAATTCCGGGTTAAAGTAGAAGGAATAACTCAGATAAGAAAGATAATACAAAAAAGTGTGGTCTGTGAACGTAGGAACAGAATGAACCCCTTTTGAGAAAAAGTCGTAACATGAACTATGGAAAAAGAATCAAGAGATAATCCCATACACTGGAGACAGAAGAAGAAGAAGAAGAAGAAGAAAAAGAAGAGGAAGAAGAAAAAGAAGAAGAAGAAGAAATGACTGTGTGGAGCGGTCCAAGTATTGCAGACTTTGCCAAGGTTGACTGAGGGAAGGGGACAGCCTACAAAGTTTTACGTGGCCGCTGAAGAAAACGAAAGGAAACAAGGTCATTCTGCTTAGGATCGGAAAATGAACGAAAAACAACCCGAAGAAAGAGCGAGGCTATCTTTCACCAGGTAAAAAGATATGAAAAGAAGTGAAGGCCGATCGCTGATTGAATGAAAGGCCAAGAAGAAGAGCGGATGAAGGAGCACCGGAGGTGTAGGGGAGAGAGGTGGGGGGGGGGGGGGGGGGGCTGGGGGGGGGGGGGATGGAGGTGGGGGGATTGGATGGGTCATCATTAGGCATGGGAAGTATCAAGAGGGAAAAGACGAAACGACTTTGAATCTAAGTCTCGACGTTGTAGGCGTTATTATCGTCGCTGTTTTACTCTTATCGTAGGCTTATCTGGTTTCCCGCAATTTCTGTCATTTCTTTCCTAAAATTTAGCCAACACACATTCATGAATTTTAAGCCACAATCATCACTTCATATCGAGTTTACCGTAACTTTGGAATAACTTATAACCAATGGAAAATTTTGTTGGTAAGTGCATCTGCCCCATCCAAACTTCGAACCTGGGCCTTTGGTTTGGTTCAGATACAGCACAACCTTTTAACTGCAGAGTTTTCAAATACCCAAAGGGACACTTCCATTTAAGACCGGTGTTAGTCGCATGTTGTTCCTACGCGCTGCGTTAAATTTAACGATGAGTACTTAGCCCTCCTCCCTGCGTCGCGAAAGTCCCTAACTACCTTGAGGAACCAGGTATGCATCTTCGCAAACTGACGTTACGGTTGCAATAAAAAATAAACAAAGAAAAAAGTTTAGTCTTTGGATATAGGATATACTCTTTAGTATCATACGCGACAAGATACTTTAGGTACCAGATATGCTAAAAGAACAAATGCTGTATATGCCTTGGCCATAAGCAACGAAAGAAAACGGGCAGTCTGCAACTGTAGCAGGACAAAGGGCAGTAACAGTGTTTAGTGCGGGAGAGCGGTACCCAATTGGGCGCGGAATTGCTGCTTAGTATGTAGAAGACCCAGGAGACAATGTGAAAAATAAAATGCCTGCGTTAGTTTTATTACTCTAAGGGTAAAACCGAGAGGAGTAACGGAGAAAGTTAGGATTGTCTTCTCCACGTAAGTAGGACAATGGGAAGGAAAGGGAATATTCATCTACAATTCGGTCTTTTAATGGCTTTAGTGACTATGTCGTTTCGACGGGAGGCAGTAATGGGTATTCAGATCGACAATATAGTTCCAAAGAAGCGGTGAAATCGATGGTAGTATCAAGAGACTAATTGAGCCAAAAATAAATGATGCACATACATAATAGAGGAGACAGATTTGCTTCACTGAAAGACGTATTTTGATAGGAAGCTGAATGATAATGATAGCAGAGTTGGCTGAGGGCGTCGATTTAGTTGCTGAGAATACAAAAGCAAGGCGTGATTCGACCTCAGCATGCTTGAGGCACGTGGTAAAATCTATGGTTAAATAGCGCGTTGTTTCACCAACGAAAATCAAAATAAATAGGCCATATTTTATGAAAATTAATTGTTCTGAACTGTTTAACATGCACATTACTTATTTTTTACGTTGTCATTCTAATAAATAAATCATAAATATCCTATCCTGAAATTCCTGTATATTTAACTCAACACGAAACACCTTTTTCAGACGTTTTTAGGCTTTTCCGAAGGCTTTTCCTACTACCAGCAAGGACAACAACAGCATGAACAACAACAACAACAACAACAACAACGTAGTTTGCGGGCTTACTCCCCGAGTAAGCGAAAATGAAGAGTAAGAAAGTTAAATTTCTGGAAAGACAGGGGGTGTCAAAGAAATTAGAGCGTGAGTTATTGCATTCCTCCTGCGCTGGCGTTGCTCTAGCGAAGGTATGTGAAAGAGTAAGTCAGAGGGATGACTGCTGGGCTGAAAAGAAAAATGTTGATGAGGAAAATAGGTGAATAACATAATCAATTTGAAAATGTTCTTCAAAATGTGTATATTTTTTTCGTAGACTTGGACAATCGAATGGAGAAGCACAATAAGGAATGACATAAGCTTGCAGTGACAAAAAAATGGCCCGAATAACGCATTAATTGACACAAACACACACATATATATATACATTATATATATATATATATATATATATATATATATATATATATATATATATATATATGTAGATATATATATATATATGTATATATATATATATATATATATATATATATATATATATATATATATATATATATATATATATATATATATACTATATATATATATATATATATATATATATATATATATATATATATATATATATATATATATTATATATATATATATATATATATATATATAGTACAGGTAATCTTAGGCACGAAGATATGGTATTTCAGTTGTATTCCACATAGGAAATGAAAATGGTTTATCTCAGAAAATGCCCTATAGTTTCGTCATCCGATGGACCTCTTCTATAATCTTTTATTAAGGAATGAGACGGAGTATCATAGAATTAACAAAAATGCCATGCTGGTGGCGATGAGGAAGCAAGGTTTCAAATAACAGCTTACTGAGCATGAACAATTTGACTGGTTTATTTATTGTTACATAAGAAGACGTAATGAGAATATGTATATGTCTACAGTTTCCTGAACCATTTGTTTGAAAAAGATAATCCGGACGTGGTTTTTACCAACATAGGGGAAAAAATGATAAGGGCAAATCGAATACATGGTAGTTGTAACAAAAACGAGATGAGGTTTCTTATGGGCATTCCGAAGTAAATATTGCAAGTTACAAGAAAATGAGGAAAGGGGCTTTCAAAGGTCGACTTATGACGCCAATATTGCTCCAATGGCCAGAAAAAATATATTATAATATATATAATAATATATATAATAATATAATAATTATATAATATATCCCCCCCTAAGAATATATAATAATATACATATATATATATATTATATATATATATTATTATATATATATATATATATATATAGTATATAAAAGAAGCAAAGCAGAAAGAAGCTTGCATACAAGTGGTGGATTCTTGGGTGATTATTTCTTTAGGGTAGAAAAGAAAAACGTGCAGCCATCAAGAATCATCGGAAAAACTCTGAATGCTTTTACCGGAAGCGAAAGCTGCCAGTGAACGTTATTAAAGAAATAAGATAAGAGATATTGTAAGGGTAAACAGAATCCGCAGGGATGGCACAACTTGGAATGCACCTGGAAATTCTTTTGAGAGAATTTTCGTAATCGAGACGATGCGCGGCTATTGAATATTCATGACACGAGGAAATGCTCGAGTGAATTTTTTGTTTTTTTTTATATAAGGGATAAACAAAGAAAGATGAGATAAAAGGGCGAGAGATGTTAACGTCGATTGAACGGTCGACCTCGACGGCAACGTTTCATTAGTAATTGTGAATGTGTGTGTTATTTTGCCCGGTGACTTAAAAGAAATAGGAACGAGATACAACATAATTGAGTGTCCTATACATACACACACACACACACACACACGCACGCACACACACACACACACGCACGCACACACACACACACACACACACACACATATATATATATATATATATATATATATATATATTATAGATATATATATATATATATACTTTATATATGCTTATATGTAATTTTCTAGCGTTTAGGGTACAGGTAGGAGATTAAGGGCATGTGAATTGGGCTCTAAGGACATAGTCCATGAAATACATTACATTTATATATATATATAATACTATATATATATAAATATATATATATATATATATATATATATATATAGACTTTTAGTATAATATATTTATTATACACATACATACATACATACACAGAGACCGTTTGCATAATATAAGAACTAAATATACACGTGGATGTATGCTAAATATACTCGTGTGTATAAATGATTAGTGTGTCAAAATAAGGCGAAAATCCTTAAAGCAGGAAACCCAGAAACCAGAGCGTAGAGGCGAACTGGCATCAGACGGATTTTGAACCCAACAGATGCAAAAATTGACGCGCGCTCTCATTAATGATACATTCCAGAATCTGCATGAAATTTAACAGAGGGCATTATAGACAAGGGTTTTATTTCCTCTATCGTTTTGTCATGTCTTATCGTGGGAATTTCGAATTATTCCGGGAAACTAGGGAAGTCTGAAATAACATTAGAGACGATAAGCTAGCTCAGGAATTTCTCCCGCTATCGCTGCGTTGGTTGCTTGTTATCTTATTTATCTTATTTGGAAAGGAGTAAAAAAGAAATTGGTGATCATACATGTAATATATCATTGCCTCAAATCTTTGAAAACGAGTATAGACGAAATTGGTTATCGTACATGTTTAATTCATGTAAAGAACAATTGATTATCGTCACGACATACTAGTGAATTATCCACAATATACCTGTAGACATGAAATTTCTGAATGCGCCCATTAAACAGATAAAAAAAGGAAAAAAAAATTGGAATAATGACTATTTCAACTCGTTTCTGGATATAACGTCATACATTCCTTAGCAAGACAATGGATTTTCAAGCTTGAACAACAGGTAAAATTCGTCGGTAAGTTTTACATCATTATTTCAACCCAAAACCTTTTCCTTTTACACGATTCAACATCACTTGTAGAATCTAAAGGACGCTTTAACAGACTTGGCGAATTTCGTTGCGCAAGCTGTAATTAATTTTGTCATGCTGACATTTCAATGTTAGAAGGTTTATTAACACACGATTTAGCACGGTGTAATGCTGCTTATGTCACCTACTTTATATAACATTAACGATATTTGCAATATTTCCCAAGATGCACTTTCTACCAGACGGATGATTTTTCATAATTGCTTGCACACGGTCATGATTTTTGATGTCTTCTTCTAAAATATACAAATTATGAACTGCTGTTTTGATGTAGTTAACACATAATTGTATATCCTAATACAGTAATGTTTAATGCACGTATAGAGCAAATGATGTGCGTTTCGACATACTTGTGAACTATTCACAATATATATATATATTATATATATATATATATATATAAAATATATATATATATATATACATATTATAAATATAGATATATATATAGATATATATATATAATTACTTACTATATATATATACATATATATATATATATATATATATATATATATATATATATATATATATCTATCTCTTAGGACATGAAATTTTTTCAAACGCGCCCTTTAAAAACAGATAACAAATAAGGTTTTTAAGGTAATTTACCATATAGCTAGGATAGACTTCGGACATTCAGTGCTATGAGTTTTATGAAGGGTAATACAATACCATCTGCAAACCCGCATTCGAAAATACAAACGCTTCGTAATTACGAGCTGCAATACCGTCTCCGACTGTTAAAAAAGAAAAAAAAAATATCTGACAATTCTTCACTGGATCCCATGATGCATGTTATGTTTTTTTAACACCCTTTAACCCAATTTACAAAGGCTGTAACATTACGTTTTAAAGCAAGGTATTGAACCTTGTATTTTCCTTTGCCAACTTAGTTTATGAATTCAGTTATTCCCGTACTGCAGTTGTTGTATTCGTTCATTTTTTTAATGATATATTTCTTCCTTACATAAAAGGTCATTATCAGCTTTCGAAGGCATGGCCCGGGAGTTTTACCATGAAGATTCCCTTACGGTAAATAACAAATTAGCAAGAAAATATATCTAATCTCTCTCTCTCTCTCTCTCTCTCTCTCTCTCTCTCTCTCTCTCTCTCTCTCGTTTCGTATTGTTTTAGGCATGAAAACTCCTGAAGAATCAAAGTAGTCTGATTTTAATGATTACATATCAAATTTCAGTGGGTTTTGTCGTCCAATTTCTGTAGAACGTGAACAATATAAGTACAATATGTTGCTGGAAATCCACGTTGAACTTCCGTTTTCATTTTTTTTAAACTATTGTCCTAGATATACAGGGTGTCCATAAAGTCCCAGTACCATTCTGAGCAATAAATACTTGTAATGGTACTGGGACTTTATGGACACCCAGTATAATTTAACACAATTTAATACAGATTTGTCCTCGTCTTTGTCTGGATGTGCTAAATACATTTTATTCATTTCTATGAATAAAACCATTCTCAGTGTTAAATCAATTAAATCTGTTAAGCAAAGAAAGCATTCTTGACTGTCAAGATCTACGGTTTAAGGAAGTAATGTTTCTTATACTTATTGAAGTCTGCCAGATACGAACGTTTTAGATTAATTTCAGTCAGTAATGAAATACGTAACATGCCATCACGTGTGTGTGTGTGTGATTACGTTGCCAACCCGTATTTCTGACTCGTTTTGCCGTTGTATGGAAGCACTCTGACGACAGTTGTATTTTCACTAAATGTCGAAAAAGGTTCAAAGACAACGATGCCTGGCATTATAATGATAATAATAAAAATAAAAAAAAAAAAAAAAAGTTCCGCCCCCGGGTGGGCTCGAACCACCAACCTTTCGGTTAACAGCCGAACGCGCTAACCGATTGTGCCACGGAGGCATGGAAGAGTATTGCTATCTTAAGGTTCATGATCCGTTCAACCGCGCTTACGAGCTTCGACGTAGTACATAACTGATTTCTTTTGAGAGAGAATATATCTCTTTACAAAATCGCTTCTTCGTTTTCATTACATACACTAATGCGTTCACACGTGTTCATTCATTAAAATGAAGAGAGAGAGAGAGAGAGAGAGAGAGAGAAGAGAGAGAGAGAGAGAGAGAGTCAACGTTGTTTTTATATGGTCTGAATGTGATGCTCCAATAAGAAAAACCTTAATTTCCATTAATGTAAATCTCATTGTCCTGAGGCCTGAACAGACGACCACGAGAGAGAGAGAGAGAGAGAGAGAGAGAGAGAAGAGAGAGAGAGAGAGAGAGAGAGAGAGAATAACTCCCATTGCTTAACTTACCCCGTCCTTGCGACGCGTAATATACCGCTACATCGCCTTTAATTCTCCTCTTCCGTTTTGTTCTTAAATCTTTTAGGTATTTATTCCTTCCTTCCTCACTTCCTCTCTTCCTTCCCCCATTCCTTGTTTACTCTTTCCCTGTAACAGTGCTCTCTGTTTCTTTATTTCTCCTGTCTTGTCTCTTCTCGAGTCTTTTCTGCAATTTCTGTCCTTCTCTACATGATTAGCTTATCTTCAGTATCTCTGTTTTTCTTGGCCTAATTTCAAGTCCCGGCGCATAGGACGTTTCGTACCGCGCGGATCTC
>NC_061106.1:19551708-19554208 GCF_015104395.2 Macrobrachium nipponense
TGTTCCTGGTTCTGTTGCAACGACAAGCAACGCCTCTTTAAGGAATTCTGTGAAGGCAGGTTTGTTATTAATGCCCGCTGGTAATTTGATCGTTTTGCGGTAAATAATAGGTCAAAGAATAGTCCTGCAACCAGGACATTTGCGTCAGAGGTAGGAAGAAGGAAAAATGCATATATTTAGGACAGATAATTGAAATGAAAAGCAAGATCTAATCTTTAGAGACAGCTAGAATGAAATATGCATATATTTAGGACAAATAATTATAATGAAAAACCGACATAATGATCATGAAGAGATCCCGGTCGTGGATAAGAATTAAGCTTCCTGCTTCCAACGCTTCGAAGACTGAAAAGATATTTAGTTTTCTGCAAAAGGAAGCCATTGAGATGGTTTTTTGTCTGTCCGTCCGCCCTCAGATCTTAAAAGCTACTGACGCTGGTGGGCTGCATATTCGTATGTTGATGATCCACTCTCCAATCGTCAAACATAACAAATTGCAACCCTATAGTTTCTGTAATTTTTATTTTATAGTTTTTATTTTATTATCTGCGTATTTATTACTTTTTTTAAACGAAACATTTCCTGTTATCAAAAAGAAAAGGAACAAAAGCTTTCTATGAATTGAAAAGGTTGTGACCTCTTTAAAAATCTTAAATCATCGCGTGTATTAAAGCATGACTTCACCGTATAGCACATTATATAGTTAATTGCCTCATCTTCGCAAAAGAAAGATAAATATGTGTAAACTGGCTGCCAAATACTAACCTTTTAAATGAGATATGAAAAAAACTATTAAATAAGTGCAAGAAAATACACGTGTCTATATAACACTCGCGGTTCATATATAAACACACGCACAAATATACACGCGGTAGCCATTTACTAGGAAATAAAGATCGTAAAGCTAAAGAAGACTAAAGCCACTTGAAAAGAAAAATTAAATCCAACTTACCCGGAAAATATTTTAGATGAAAGCAAAGGAGATGAACTGATGCTGCTTTGGATTTTCAGCCTAATGTTAAAAATAAAAAAACTCCATCAGTCATCGAGAAGTGTTTAAGAAGCATAAAAAATTAAACGAGGAAAAAAATGCTAAATGGTGGAACAAAATTAAACGACCAAATTGCACTAAATGAAAAAAGGAAAATTAGTTATAAAACCCAGAATTAAATTCAGTGACAAACTTAAACAAGTAAAAGAAAAAAAAAAATCCCGCTGAAGTTCTTCGGCGCAATTGAGTTTTCTGTACAGTGTGTAATGCTGTATGAGCCGCGGCTCAAGAAACTTTCAGCCACGGACTGGAGGTGTCCTGTACTATAGCATTGCCAGACGCACGATCATGGCTAACTTTAACCATTAAAAAAACTACCGATGCTAGAGAGTTGCGATTTGGTATACTTGATGATTGGAGGATGGGTGATTAACGAACCAGTTTGCAGCCCTCTAGCCTCAATAGTTTTTAAGATCTGAGGGCGGACGGAAAAAGTGCGGACAGTTAGATAAAGCCATCTCAATCGTTTTCTTTTGCAGAAAACGAGGAAAACCGATTAGACCATAAGCTGAAAGAAAGAAGAAGAAAAAAAAAACTCATCTGAGGCAGAATCAAGCACATAAACCAACAACGGACGCTTCCCCGGGGCTGCAATTTCTTTCGTAGGAGAATCAATCGGTCTATGATTACAACGACAATACCTCAAACGTCACTGACCAAAAAAAACGCGGGTAAGAAGACCCGAAGCTTAGGATCCAGTTTCATCATCATTCAAACGACCATTTTACACGAACCATTTTGCCAATGAGTAGAGAGCTTAATAAACTTTGCATTCTACCTTTGACATTCTAATTAAAAATGACGAGAGCTCGATTCGGGAGTGAGCGACGCGCGCTCGTCAAAATCAATATCGAGTAAGGAAGCCCTAGTCTGGCTCTGGTAGCAGAGAGAGAGAGAGAGAGAGAGAGAGAGAGAGAGAGAGAGAGAGAGAGAGGCTTTCGGCTGAGGATCGGTCAGCGCGTTCAATAAAAGATGAACACCAATGAGCGGATCCTGTAGATAATTCGACATTGCGTTCAGATGAGTGAATTATTTGGTCGTTTTGGGCAACAACTATTTCGGGCTGTTGCTCAAATTCTCGAATTCATTGAGACACTGTAGACTTGAGAATGAATTCGTGAATAAACTTGTGAATTTACTCGCACTGGGAAAGCAAATGGAAATTAGATGATGATGAAATAAATTTACTGGAGAATAATTTACTTCCCTTTGTCTTTTATGCTTGATGAAATGTTTACTGTAGACGGCGACAAAGGCTGTTTGCTATGTCATTTCAGCACTGAAATTCTTTGTCGTCTTCTGCAATGCTTTCCGGCCTTCACTTTCTACCCGTTTTCTTTGATCTCTCCCCACTTAGCTATTCAACTCCTTTAACTTTGCTTTGAGAGCGAGTCATGTGAAAATATATAAAATATAATTTACTAACATTTGTAACAATAATATATACTA
>NC_061106.1:19559208-19614208 GCF_015104395.2 Macrobrachium nipponense
CCGCTATATACTACTGCGTCAGTATACCGAGACGGACTGAAGGAGAACGGTCAGAGGCTCCTCCATCGACACAGGGAAGAACAGAGGTCATCGGTTCCTCTTCAGTAGCTACTTCTCGTTTTTATTCTCCTTTTGCCTTCGCATAACCCACTGATGCTGGGAGGAGGAGGAGGAGGAGGAGGAGGAGGAGGAGTAAGAGGACTTGGATGCTCGGAAGGACCCCAAAAGAAGGACGAAAAATCCAGCTACCGTAAAATCACGGGGATAGAATTAAAAAGGAAAAATGTGGGGGGCCTCCTCTTAACAGCCGGCCCAGGCCGTGGTAGATGGAATAGATAGTCTCTCCCAAGATCAAAGAAAAGGGAAACCCTTAATGGAAAAAGGGGGCTATCAAGGGATAAGGGTGGTGGTAGGGGGATGGGAGGAGAGGGGAAGGGAGGAGGCTGAGGAGAGAGAGAGAGAGGGGTTCAGAAAGGAAAGTTATAGGAGACTATATATACCCAGGAAAAAGGATAAGTTCAGGCAAGCAGGGGATGGTTGGGGGATGTGGGAGGAAGGGGGGGGGGGGGGGGGAAGAAGGGTTACGATTTTGATATTGAACTTCAGCCGGCAAAGGAATAGAATGAAGAAGAAGGCAATCGAGGTAAATCCAGCAGGTTGCCGTTAGCCTGGTAGGCAATCAGCGCGCTCGTTGAATAAACATGGAAGCAGATTGCATAATTCGTTATGCTTATTGCTCATTCGCCCAGATAGTCCTCCTGTGCCCTCTTGCATTGCAACGTCACACTCCTGAGCGGTTCCCAGTGCCTTTGAGAATAAAAGTGATGGCCATGTTCCTCCTTTTCTGCTTTTGTTTTTCTCGTTTCCAGGTATTTATTTAAATATTGTCTATGAAATGTAGGAAGCGCGTTGTGAGTAGTCAAGAGGCATTGAAATGAACAGACATTCTGAAAAGCAGCAAAGACCAAAGAAACAAAAGACAAACAAGATATTTTATACTTATAGATTCCTATAATTCATTATAAATAAGTATATACAACTAAAATATATTTCCATATTCATCACATACTTTAAGCGTATTCACATATTATTATCTACTGAAATTAGCAGAATATTACTCATACCAACGTTGTGTCTTATCAGGGAAAACAGGTGTCCTGTATTCAACGCAGTTTTGTAGACAGATGAAATGTATGATTAATGTGCATTTGTTTTCTTAATGTGATGCAAAGATGAAAATCACACAAGCGTACTATAGTAGATTCACATCAACCGTGTATCTGATATCTAGGCGCGTCCCTTACGGCGCTCGTGATTGGCTGTTGATAAGCCAATCACAGGGCTGGAAACTCTCAGTCTCTCTCAAGAGTTCACATAGGCGGGATGTATGTTCCACCTCTCCTGAGGGATACGTCTGTCAAAAGTATCCGTCAGGAGAGGTGGAACATGCATCCTGCTTATATGAACTGTCTCGAGAGACTGAGAGTTTCCAGCCCTGTGATTGGCTTATCAACAGCCTATCAGGAGCGCCGCAAGGGACGGGCCTAGACATCAGATGCACGGTTGATGTGAATCTACTATAGCAACTTTATAAAGTATATAATATATATATATATATATATATATATATATATATATATATATATATGCATACATTCAAATTTATGCACACACTCGTTTACATCACACATATATGTGTATGTGTGCGTATACACATATGTGTAGGTGTATATATGCGATGAAGTAACTAGCGATTGCAGATATACATATATTCTGGGCGAACTACCTCGCCCACTCAAAAATAGAGAGAGAAAAAAAAAACCCAGAAATACTAGCGAATGAAATGCAAAATACCTAATCAAGATTTTTTTTTACACAGCTTTGTAAAAGAGAGATCAGTATAGATGGAGCAAAAAAAAAAAAAAAGAAAAAGAAAAAAAAAGATAAATGAAAAGAGAAATGAAAAAGATGCAAACTTGAAATATCACGTTTCCATCGATGAAGCCGTACAGTCTCGACGTCCACACGAGAGGACGTCGAAAAGTGTCCTAAAATAACTCATTAACTCCGAGAACTACATCTCGTAAGAGGAGGAGGAGGAGGAGGAGGAAGAGGAGGTGATGTATTACTTCTTCCAGGTTACACCTCATTCGGACAACAGCCTCCGTTAATATGGAGATTTTTTTATATTTTTTTATTTAATCCCATCAACTGTGAAGGCTCCTAGGGAAGGGTAATCTGTTATTATGCGTCGCCTTTTTATTCTTCTCCTCTTTATTTCTTATCTGTATCATCCTATTTTGACCTCTTCTTCTTCACCTTCTTCGCTTTCTTCTTTACGATTCACGCTTTTCTTCCATTTCACCTTCTACACTTCGTCCCCTCTTATTCCTTGTGTGTTGATAACTATAGCAGATTCACATCACTGGTGCATCTAATGTCTAGGCTCGTCCCTTACGACGCTCCTGATAGGCTGTCGATAAGCCATTCACAGGGCTGGAAACTCTCAGTCCCTCGAAAGAGTTCAAACTCTCAGTCTCTCTCGAGAGTTCACATAGGCAGGATGAGTGTTCCATCTCTCCTGGGGGGATACTTTTGAAAGACGTATCCCTCAGGAGAGTGTGGAACATATAGATCCTCCCTATGTAAACTCTCTCGAGAGAGACTGAGAGTTTCCAGCCCTGTGACTGGCTTATCAACAGCCAATCAGGAGCGTCGTAAGGAACGGGCCTAGACATCTCATGCAACGGTGATGTGAATCTACTATAGTACTTGAGAAGGCACCTGAAATAAATTCATAAGAAAGAAATGGAAAAAAAAGTTTCGTTACCTTAAAGGCATGAGACGATTTCAAGAGATGTGGGACAGCGTTTTCGAAATTCTTATTCATCAGATATATTCTTCATAACTCGTCGTTCCCCTTATCCTTGTTGAAGATTTTATTTTACATTTTATTTGACATCTTTTCGATGATGCAAATTTGAGGTTTGGAAGGAATACAATGACGAAATTGACTGTTGAAATTTTGATGGGTAATAAGATATGAGTTTTTTTAAGTTAACTTAAAGAAAAAAATCATAATTAATAACTAAGCTGCTGATATCCCTACTGTATGGTGGTTTGGCCATCTTCGGCACTGGCTTTTAAAAGCAACGATGTCAATTGACAAAGCAACACGTAATTACAGTAATTGGCACTTTATAGGGTTAGTTTCAACAGCGCGCTCATAAATTCTACAAATCACCAGTGTAGGTTTATTTTGAGTGATTCCTGAAAGATTTTGACTTATCCAAAATCTAGAATTTCAATGTTTCTCTTTGATTGTACTAGATTACCTCCTGGCTGTCTTCTGAAGAGATAACAGTGTTCTCCTCTCTCTCTCTCTCTCTCTCTCTCTCTCTCTCTCTCTCTCGCTCTCTCTCTCTCTCATGGACGGATTATACTTTCGAGTAACGTAATCGAGAATTATAAGTATTTAAACATGAGTGAGACCGCAATTTATATGAAGAACAGCGAAAGACCTGTTATTAAATACGACTGCTGAAGAAGAAAATACAATACTTGGCATGAATACTGAGTGAAGCTCGGAACTGAATGCAAAATGCTTGAGAGAATGAAGAAAAGTGCATTCGCCCGTAAGCGTTATGAGAGAGAGAGAGAGAGAGAGAGAGAGAGAGAGAGAGAGAGAGAGAGAGAGCAATGTTCCATCTTCGTCATGCTTCAGTGCTTCGTTTAGAGGGAGAGGTCGGCGCTAGACGAAATCCGCTACAAGCAATAGAAAACGGGATGATGATGATGACATACCAAAAAGCCAAAAAGAGAGAGAAAAAAAAATATCGGATTTGCCATAGGGGTGAGTGGGTGGGTGCGGGTGGGGGGAGTGGTGTTGTTAGAGATACTGGAAGGGTGGCAGGAAGTCCCGAGGTGAGAAAGTGCTGCTAAGGCGTTGCAGGGCGAAATTTGCGGTAATTTGCTAACAAGGATAGGTAAATTCATCCTCTAAAAGGCTAACATTAGATAAGGAACTTTCTGCTTTGAAGGTCGTCTGCCTTACAGGAAACGATGACGTGTCTTCATACGAAACAATACGTCAAATGTAGCTATAATAATCGTTAAAAACAAACAGATTTCCAACGTCAAAAGAAAACCGAAAGCAGGTAATTTACTTTCACGAGTTTTTCTAGAGATGGAAAGCGTTGTTTTCAGCATCGTCCACACAGACCAACGATCACACAAGACTACCACAAATCACAAAGCAGAACCAAGAATGAAACTTTCGAGTTGGAATGCCCCAAAACCTTTCAGACGGTTAGACCCAAACCACAAACATTACCCGCACGAGATTATCGTCACTTTTGATACGTATTTCCTTTTTTTGCCACGGAACGTTAAAAAGCTCACGTTATCTTCTGTCCATTTTCATCTCTTTCTATGAGCACGACGTGGACAAATATGATTTTCCTCTCAAATCCTCTCGCCGTGTCTCATAACATGCAGACGGTTATAATGCTGTGAAGCGTGTCACCATATAATGCTTATTTATGGTTTCGGGGTCCGAAATGTGTAGCACGTGCCAGTTTTCTCTCTTTTTTTCTAAGAGAGAGAGAGAGAGAGAGAGAGAGAGAGAGAAGAGAGAGAGAGAGAGAGAGAGAGAGAGAGAATCACTTTCCTTCCAATTCCAGAGGTTTTTTTTTTAGAGGGCGGACAGAATAAAGTGTGGACAGACAGACAAAGCCGGCGCAATAGTTTTCTTTGACACAAAACTAAAAAAAAAAAAAAGTGTAACCGAAAGAAGAGACGTCAATCAAAATCAAACTGGGCATATGCTTAGGAATAAGATTCAAAGGAAGCCAGATTGAAATAATTTTTACATAACAGATTATGTATAAATCATTAGATCTAATGTTGAAGTTTAACAAACTTCAACATTAGATCTAATGACGTGATTATGTAATTTGCAAAATGAAGGGAACTTAAAAGGAACTGAAATAAAAGAGGCAGATAAAGAGGCAAACTAAACTTCAAAAAACTTTGTAAAGATAACGCTTCACATGGACTTCCCTCATTCCATTTTCTAAAGCAGTCTTTTGCTTTGACCACCGACTTCAGTTTCTTAGCCGTTTCCAACTCGTCTCTTCGGTACTGTTAACTCTGAGGAGTTGAACGACATCTTCCCGAAAATTCGAGCGAAGGGAATAAGAATGGCGTGGGTCCAGCGCAGGACCCAGCGATACGCCCAGGCGTAAATACAGGTAACATCATCCGTGATGGATATAATGTGGTTCTGTGTGTTATTTGCGCTGGGAACCGGAGGAAATGTACACCTTTATGAAAGACACGCCCTGGATGTGTACGTACTAAGAATAGCGGGGAGGAATGATACTGGTTAAGAAAACCTCTAGCCTCCATGAGAAGCTTCTCTCTCTCTCTCTCTCTCTCTTACACAAGAGATTTGTATGTTAAGATAATCGTGTACAATTCACTGTTTAGAGCTCTCTCTCTCTCTCTCTTTGTGCCTACTACTTAGGAGACATGTAAACTATATGAATTTCATGTACAAATCATTGTTTAGAAAATCTGTGTGTGTGTGTGTGTGCCTACTACGTAGGAGACTTGTAAATTAATAGGATCATCAGATGTGATTCATTGTTTAGCGCAGCAGCCATTTCATAGAGCATGGAAAAGATAAATGAGAAAATACTAAATTTCAGCATCGTATATTTTCATTAGAGGAAGGAACGATAACAAGATACATTCAGTAGTGATGGATAACAGGTCCATGTCATAAAATGTGTGTTGACTGTGATGGTCTGATCTCTGTGGACGCGCCTACGGCTGATTTTCAAAGGATAATATTACTGAAGTCACTCGTAGATGTTGTCCAGAAATGACTGCCGACGGACATTGGCAAAAGTGTAGTCATTAATCCCGCCCTCCCCACAGCCCCATCTCTCTCTCTCTCTCTCTCTCTCTCTCGATTTGTATCTTCTTTCTGGACGTCCCACCCACATCTAGGTGAAGGTGGGTGGTCTCAGGCGAAGCGATGGAACCCAGCAGGGGTCAAGAGAGGTTGAAGGTAAAGTTTGATGTGGAGAATTAGAAAGTAGTCAGTATGCACACAAATATGTCGCTTTGTCTATTCATATATCTATATAAATATAGATTTATATATCTATATAAAGTAATATATATGTATGTATATATATATATATATATATATATATATATATATATATATATATATATATATATAACTTGATGATAAATAACAGTGCCAAGACCACCAGGAGAACATTCTTATTTGAACGAGCTTTCGAGGTTCAAAAACCTCATTTTCAGGCTGAAAAAATTGACAAGGATGAGAAATCGCTAAAAATTACATTAAAATGAATTGTCTTATTAAAAGCTTCAGTAAAACATAAAATAAAACGAACATTACATACATACTAAAAAGTTACGATAAAACTAAAACAAAACGTAAAACATACGAAAACAGAAATAAAAAATGAAAATAATATGAAGGTAACAAACTACCCCTCAAAAATAAAATAGCTAACGACCCAACTTTGTGTACCTACTATGAAACTATATGATAGCTAGTTGAATACCGGACGAGTTGTTGTTCAATTCCGGTTTCATTTTCTTAATAAACAGCGACTCTGAAATTAAAAGGTCCAGTCTATTTGAGCAAAAAGACAGTACTCTAAAATCTAGGCGAGTGAAAGGATGGTCCTGTGCTAAACTGTGTTCCCTTATGGCAGAAAAAGGTGGTTTAGAAAGAGGAAACCTAGTTCTAACGGAAAGACCTCTGTGTTCCAAAATTCTGTGTCTAAGCTAGCGGGAACTGGATCCCACGTATCGCAGACCACACTGCGAACAGGTAAACAAGTAAACGACACTCGAATTAAGGTCCACAGGAAGAGCAGGCTTCTCCCTCAAAAGTGATCCTACAGTAAAAGGGTTAGTAAAAACAAACCTGAAACTAACTTGAGGAAAACTGTGCTTAAGTATTTCTTGTAACTTTTTTCGTACCAAGTAGCTACTATGACCAAGGAAAGGCAATTTAATATACTTACATCTTTACTAACAGTACCGTACACCGGTCTGGGATAAAATTTCTCATCTAGAAAATTTTTCAGAACTTTGTAAAAGACAAATACGGGATAAGAATTTTCGGAAAAATAATTCTGGAGGAAGACCATGTCTTGATGAAATAAATTAAAATCACAGCAGACATTGTAAGCTCTATTTATCATAGTACGTATTGAATTAATTTTAAACAACTTTGGTGAAAAACTAAGATAATTTAATCCCAAGCCAGTAAAAGTGGGTCGTTAGCTATTTTATTTTTGAGGGTAGTTTGTTTACCTTTCATATTATTTTCATTTTTATTTTTTATTTCGTTTCGTATGTTTTACGTTTTTGTTTTAGTTTTATCGTAATTTTTAGTATGTATGTAATGTTCGTTTTATTTTATGTTTTTACTGAAGCTTTTAATAAGACAATTCTTTTAAGTAATTTTTTTTAGCGATTTCTCATCCTTGTCAATTTTTTCAGCCTGAAGATGAGGTGTTTACCTCGAAAGCTCGTTAAATAAAGAATGTTCTTCCTGGTCTTGGCACTGTTATTTATCATCAAGTTAAGATTTCCAAGTAGCCGCCCAATTACCGAGACTATTTTGAGACGTTATGGCCGCTCAACGCTACAGTTGTTTAGACGGACTGAGAAGGTACGCTATAGATCCAAGCAAGATTGAGGAGGACATACGATTCTGAACACTTGCAAGGATTTCCGTGTTATTCCTAATTTCATTAAATTTAAGGTTTATTCCAGAGATTTTCGTAACACGAGTACATATCTCTCATGGCAGTTTAAATTATTAGACTTTGAGGTTAAAACGCAAAAACGTAAGAAAGAGGTAATAAAGATGTCTTCATTAAATAGGATTTAAGGAATAATCTTTCTTTTCTGGACTACAATTGCCTGTCTTCTATTTTGGATTCCAATGTTGATAAGAAATTGACAGATGTTAGGCTTACACACAGTAGAAAGTTGAGAAATCTAGGTGTGGACGTTAGTAAGAAAATAGATAGTAGTAAAGTAATTTTTAATCTTTCTAACAGAAATTTAACAAAAGAGGAAAAGGATGTTCTTTCTCTTGGTCTTGAGTTGCCTTGACTCCCATGAAATTCAATTTCTTTAAGTACTTTTTAAAGTTTTGAAAAACTGTGTTCAACTTTAAGAAACTGTGACATTTGTGGTAGTGAAACCCTTATTTCTATTTTAACAAAATTTCTGTAATTGCAAATGAGACTTTCAAAATTTTAATCGTAGATAGGAGGGTGACAATCAGTTAAATAAAGACAGAATCAATATTTTACGCAATCTTAAGAACGATGATAGTATTGTTATTACAAAGCCAGATAAAGGTAGGGGTGTTGTATTGATGAATAGGTCTGATTATTTAGATAAAATGAATGAAATACTCTCTGACAATACAAAATTTAGGTTGTTAAATGTAGATATTGCGAGTCACATTTTGAAATTAGAAGACAAATTAAATAGGATGTTAAGAAGTTTAAGGGATAAGATTGGGGAAGTTACCTATAGTAATTTATTTGCTTCAGGGTCAAAGCCCGGTTACATGTATGGTCTACCTAGGTTCATAAAATAGGAAACCATTGAGACCCATTTATTTCCTCAATTGGCACTTTTTAGCTATTACTTGTCAAAGTTTCTGGTTCCAGTTTTAAAACCTTTAACTTTTAGTGAGTTTAATGTCCCAAATTCTTCCAAGTTTGTCAAACAATTGTGTTCATTCGATTTTAACCAAGATGTTGTAATGGCTAGTTTTGATGTAACCTCTCTTTTCACGAATATCCCATTAAAAAGAAAAGAAACTACTGACATTATTCTAATATATGTTGAAAACCACTTAACAACTTTCGGACTTAAAAGTAAAGATTTGCGATTATTACAATTGGCTACAACTGATGGCATTTTTACTTTTGATGGTAAATTATATAATCAAATAGATGGAGTGGCTATGGAAATCCTTGGACCTGTATATGCAGATTGTTTCATGGGTTATTGTGAAAAGATTTGGATGTCTGAATGCCCTGTTGCTTTCAAACCGTTGTATTATCGTAGGTACGTGGATGACACTTTCCTTGTTGTTTAAGGAACGTTCACACGTGGATTTATTTTTTGAATATTTTAATTCTCGTCATCCTAATATTACTTTTACTTGTGAGACAGAACAGGATAATATGTTGTCATTTTTAGATGTTCAGGTACACAGAAATAGAGGTAAATTGAGACTTCCGTTTATAGGAAAGTACTTTTACTGGCTTGGAATTAAATTATCTTAGTTTTTCACCAAAGTTGTTTAAAATTAATTCAATACGTACTATGATAAATAGAGCTTACAATGTCTGCTGTGATTTTAATTTATTTCATCAAGACATGGTCTTCCTCCAGAATTATTTTTCCGAAAATTCTTATCCCGTATTTGTCTTTTACAAAGTTCTGAAAAATTTTCTAGATGAGAAATTTTGTCCCAGACCGGTGTACGGTACTGTTAGTAAAGATGTAAAGTATATTAAATTGCCTTTCCTTGGTCATAGTAGCTACTTGGTACGAAAAAAGTTACAAGAAATACTTAAGCACAGTTTTCCTCAAGTTAGATTCAGGTTTGTTTTTACTAACCCTTTTACTGTAGGATCACTTTTGAGGGAGAAGCCTGCTCTTCCTGTGGACCTTAATTCGAGTGTCGTTTACTTGTTTACCTGTTCGCAGTGTGGTCTGCGATACGTGGGATCCAGTTCCCGCTGGCTTAGACACAGTAATTTTGGAACACAGAGGTCTTTCGTTAGAACTAGGTTTCCTCTTTCTAAACCACCTTTTTCTGCCATAAGGGAACACAGTTTAGCACAGGACCATCCTTTCACTCACCTAGATTTTAGAGTACTGTCTTTTTGCTCAAATAGACTGGACCTTTTAATTTCAGAGTCGCTGTTTATTAAGAAAATGAAACCGGAATTGAACAACAACTCGTCCGGTATTCAACTAGCTATCATATAGTTTCATAGTAGGTACACAAAGTGGTCGTTAGCTATTTTATTTTTGAGGGTAGTTTGTTTACCTTTCATATTATTTTCATTTTTATTTCTGTTTTTCGTATGTTTTACGTTTTGTTTTAGTTTTATCGTAATTTTTAGTATGTATGTAATGTTCGTTTATTTTATGTTTTACTGAAGCTTTTAATAAGACAATTCATTTTAATGTAATTTTTAGCGATTTCTCATCCTTGTCAATTTTTTTCAGCCTGAAGATGAGGTTTTGAACCTCGAAAGCTCGTTAAATAAAGAATGTTCTTCCTGGTCTTGGCACTGTTATTTATCATCAAGTTAAGATTTCCAAGTAGCCGCCCAATTACCGAGACTATATATATATATATATATATATATATATATATATATGATATATATATATATATTAGCTGAAGCCACTGGGACAAAAAAAACAGAGTGCCAAGTACTTTTCGTGTATTTAACACATCTTTGTGCCCCGAAGATGTGTTAAATACACGAAAGTACTACGGTCAGCTCTGTCTTTTCTTTTTTAAATTTTCCCAGTGGCTTCAGCTAATAAACAAAATCACGTGCTTACTCTTGTGATTTCTTAGTATGAATATATATATATATATATATATATATATATATAGATATATATATATATATATATATATGAAATTGCAATAGCTACAATACTCTCTTAACTTCCCAAATTCTTTGCTCTTTTTTTTGGATACGCTTGTCACCACAAAGCCTTGAGCTCCAACTTCAAAGAAAATTGAAGAAATCATATATATAAATGCCCACATTATTTCTTCAGGCCAATTGATTTCACCTAAGAATGGACTTCAGAACTCCTCTATTTTGATATTTATAGTCGTTACGATAAATGTTCATGTTATTAACCCGTCATTGCAGGTAATAGGGAACGACACGGTGGAAAAACGTTAAATACAATGAAAGGAAGAGAAGAACTCAATTGTTTGAGTGAATTCGAGAATGGTAATCAAGGGCGATCCTTGGTAAAATTGAACTGAATTTCATTTGCGATCGTAGTTAGATAACACTGACGGTGACGAAGGTTAGAGACAGAGAGAGAGAGAGAGAGAGAGAGAGAGAGAGAGAGAGAAAGATTGGTACATTTCACGAGTCATGCAGTCAACGGTCCAATTCAGCAAGTTACGAAATACATTGCTTGGATGTTCCATTTCTTTTCCCGAGTTCATATTTTGCACACGAATGAAGAATCGAATAACGACGTTCCACAACGCAGTCTTCAGCGTCCTCCTCAGCCTATAAGAAATCTAAATTTTATAGTTGAATGCCTCCTTTCATCTTTCCTTCATATTTAAAGAAGAGTTAGATAATCAGAGAGGTCATAGACATTTAATGAATATCAAAGCTTCAGAGTTAAGAGTGAAGACGGGACTACTTGTATATTATATCGCGGGAATTGGCGGGCGGGATAGACCAATTAATATGCAAAGCTTTGCGCTCAATTACAAAGCGGCTGCGCTTGTTCAGGCAAACAGCTAAGACGTTGTTTGAAAAGGGCTACTGGAGGGATTAGCTTGCAGCTAGCTGCTCTAACCAGACCACATTAATCACAATACCGGGAGGCAAGGGCTTTTGCTCTGTCTTATTCAGAGATGAAATGGGCAGGAAAAGCCGAATTAATCAGGAGCTAAAGGAGGATAAATCATCCATGGTAATCTGATTACAGCTGAAAAAGGCAATGACCCTATATTCCCACTCTGATGCTTGGCTGGTTCTCCCGGGAATTTTTGTATTTCGTATCCATAAGTTTGAGGATTTTTTTTTTTTTTTTTTTTTTTTAATTTTCCTAGATGTTATTTTGACATAAACTAAAGTATTCTTAATTTCAGCGACGCCACAGAAACTTAAATCAGTCTATCAGTAATCGATCAATCGATTGATTGACAGACTGATGTAAGGTTCTCTGGCGTAGCTGAAACGAAGAAGAGTTACTTTTTAGTCTTAAAATGGGTTTGGTTCATCTAATTGCAAAATATTGCCATTCAGAATTTAGGCTTAAGATACCTTAGAAACCCAACCCTTTATTCCAGTGATTCCCAACCTTTATACCTTCAAGGAACTCCCGAAACAATTTTTCTTATCCTAGGGAACCTTTATCTATCTATATATATGTATATATATATATATTATATATATGTATATATATATATATTTTATAAATTATTTTTTATTCTTTATAATAATACAGATTTTTAAATAGTCATATATTTTCATATATGTACCGAATGGGAATTTTTAGTTGATAATAATTTCGTCCTCCCCCCATGGGATCGAACCATCGTTCAGTGGACGGGAAACGAAATCAGAACGGACAGCCGTTCTGATTCGTTTCCCGTCCACTGGACGGTGGTTCGATCCATGGGGTGACGAATTATTATCAACTAAAATTTCCCTTCGGTTACATAATGAAAATATATCAATTCCGAGGTAGAGCGAATTAGATATTAAAGGACATTTGTAGCTCGAATGATTTATATGAATCACGGTGATGTGATAAGTATTCATATATATATATATATATATATATATATATATATATATATATATATATACTATATATATATATATATCGTATCATGCCTACCACTGCTATTCGAGCTGTGTAAATTCAGATCAGCGTCATCTGCAATACATATTTATTTCAAGACTTCTTGCAGAACCGCTGATGATGGCCTGAGGAACTACAGGGTTCCGCGGAACCCCGGTTGGGAATCGCTGCTTTATTCGTTTGATAAAACAATGACGAGTTTAAGAAGGGACCCAGCAACGGCTCCAAGAGACAGAGATGATCGAAGAGACCGTATATTGGAGTCCATAGCATGGAAGACAATCATAAGACGCAATTATGCTGTTGACTTAAGCAAATCATTATAATGGACTGATGAACGAAGCCGTGGAAATTAAGAAAAAAAAGAAAAAAGAATCGAAACCCGGCAGATTCATACGTTAATGCATCCATAAGGCAATTCTTCTTCAGGCGACTCCATTTATGAAGATTGAACTTCTTTACGATGCTGATGCATTTAGAAAATTAATGCATTGCTCTCTCTCTCTCTCTCTCTCTCTCTCTCTCTCTCTCTCTCTCTCTCTCTCTCTCCTTTTCCTTTCTTTTGGAAGATCTTGCGGTCATCGATCTGGTTGCAGATTTTTTTTATTTTACTTATTTTTTTTTTTACGGAGGTATCATTGAAACGTATTGAAAGTCCTTGGGAATAAAATGACTCATATTACGCTAATTTTAGACCTAGGGAAACGTTAAAAGTAGCGAAATCCTTAAATATATTCCGGGGCTAATTCATAAAGTAATCCACAATGTGCAAATGATTAATAATTAAAAGTTGTACACTGTAGGTAATCTAGTAGTTTCCAATTTGAAATTTGTGCCTGGAAAACTACCTATTAAATCTTCATACATATATAGCCTAAATCATTCGTGATTCTAGACATACATAGCCTAAATCATTCGTGATTCTAGGGATAACTAACGATAGAACTTATATTCTATAAGGCAAAAAAGGTTCTCCAATACCTAACTGCCTCTAGAAATACGGGAATGAAAATCCAATATACATACATACATACATACATACACACACACACAAACACACACACACACACATATATATATTATATATATATATATATATATATATATATATATATATATATATTTCATAGGACTAACCACCGAAATATAGTCCTTAACTTTAAAACCAGAGTGGGTTTTAATGAGCCTTTTTATTTACACCACACACACTCATATATTATGTATAGATATATATAATATATATATATATATATATATATATATATATATATAATATTATGTATATATATATATAGATATGATTAAAGACTGTTACATTACATCTTTACTCCATCGTAAGTACCTTCCACCACGCCTTCTTAGACTCATGCCACTCAAATCCCCTCGCTGATGATTAGAGGAAGAGCAGAACTGAGGAAGTAAACAAAAACATCGACGGAATGAGCAGGAAATGATCGATGCAAAAGTGTTCAGTGTTGGACTTCAAAGAATGTCGCCGAGAGGAGCCACGACGCTAATGGCCGGGTATGGTGAGGACACTAGACCGATGGTGAGGAAGAACCGCGAAAGATGGCAGGCCTGTGTGGTCTCGCTGCCTTCTCTGGGACGGGTGGGTGGCCTTTATGTTAGGGTGTCTGGGGGCCGACGGCCGGGGCGAGGGGTTGGCGTAGGGCTAGGGGAGCGAGGCTCTGGAATGAGTTCTTGTGTCCCCTGGCAGGTAATTGGTCTTCACGAGTTCACGGGGACTGATCTTTACGGCCTAAAGTGTGTCGCTTCCCGTGGTCAACAGGAGAAAGAGCCTCTTCACCGAAGCAGAAAGAAAATACGTGTAACTATGATTAGTTTTAGTTATTCGTTTTACCTTTTTCCCTTTCGTTTTACCTTCCGAAAGCGTTTGACAATAGCGTAACTCGTCATCAAAATTTAATCTGGCTCAATGGGGGAGCCATCCCTTCCCTGCCTGTCTGACACTTTTGGCTCACCGTGTTGAATCGCGGATAATCTATCCTGGCGTCAGAGAGACCCGATTAGGGTTAGTGTAGCAGAGAGAGAGAGAGAGAGAGAGAGAGAGCCTTCAAAAGGCCCCTACGTTCAATCCCTTAGCCCAGTTTCCAAACAGCAAATGAGTTCATAGCAGTCATTTCAACAAATTGAAACGATTTGTATCAATCGGCCGCTTTAATGGGATCCCTCTCGACTTAATGTGATTTCTGTAACTTAGGCGTCCGTCTTTTTCTCTCGCAGGGAATTAAAGAATGGCTGACGAGTGCTGCAGGCTTTCTCGAAGCGATTTAACCGTTTTAGTTCGAATATGCAAACACTGGGGGACTGAAAATGAGACGAAACTAATTGAACTACACAAGAAAAAAAACAACTCATTATGACAAATCATAATACTTTCCCAATGTCCAAATTCAGAGACTAGTATAACTGATTATCGAATTAAATAACTAACAACAAACTTTAATTACATTTCGATAAAAATAGGTATTCAGTTGTATGGTGAATTGCAGACGTAATTACTCTAGATGTAGAGATCTCATTATTATCTTTCAGAGATTCACGTATAGCAATGAAGTTTCTAAAATTTATTCTGGCCAAAATACTCATACTCAGTATATATGTATATATATCTATATATATAATATTATAATATATATATATATTATATAGATAATGAAACATTCTATTCAAATCATTATTTAACATATTCTGCAAATGTCAGCAGTATTTTCTACCGCTCGCTTGAGTGACTTTCGTTCCAGTCATCACGGAAATGTGGAATTCTCTTCCATTCCATGTATTCCTGAGGTCCTTTGATTTTATCTTTTATTTTTCCTTTTTTTTAAAAGAAACGGTTCCATCTCTTCATCTTTTCTCTCATTTTGCAAATGTATATTTTTTTATTGATTCGCCTTTTCGTAAAAATGTGCGCACGCAGGTATGTATATGTGAATGCGAGCGTGTCTTAAAGAGAGAGAGAGAAGAGAGAGAGAGAGAGAGAGAAGGTCTTCTATGATAGATCTTCATTACTATAGTGTTAGTTTCTTCAACGAGAGAGAGAGAGAGAGAGAGAGAAGAGAGAGAATTCATTTCCTAAAGACGCCTTCACGCTATTCCATTTGCGTACCCGAGAGAGAGAGAGAGAGAGAGAGAGAGAGAGAGAGAGAGAGAGAGAAGGTCTTCTATGATAGATCTTCATTACTACAGTGTTAGTTTTCTACAACGAGAGAGAGAGAGAGAGAGAGAAGAGAGAGAGAGAGAAGAGAGAGAGAATTCATTTCCTAAAGACACCTCTACGCTCTTCTATTTGCGTCCCAGAGAGAGAGAGAGAGAGAGAGAGAGAGAGAGAGAGAGAGAACATCCCCCCCATGAGAACAACACCGTTTGCTCAGCTATTCCTAATGGGAAGGTCGGTGGGTAGGTAACCAACGACCTGTTCAAAAAGAATTATGGGATGTTCCTCGCATCCGTCGTCCACCGTTTGTCTGTTGATAACAAGAGTTTTTTCTTTTTTCCTATCGTTCCCCCTTCTTGCTTCTGTTTACCTCTGACGTTAAAACGCAATTGCAATTTTAATCTATCTATTTGTTTTGTTCTTAAATATAGCTTACTTAATATTAGACAGAGGGTTTATTTGTAAATTACTACTTTGTATGAGGGTACCTTAATTGCATCAATAACCTCTGTTTTGAGTATTTAACCACTTATTATTATCATTTACTCATGGAATTAATTGTAGGGTTAGTCTACATTTTTTTTTTTACGGTCATTGTATTCTACCATATTTATCGTTAGCAGGATATTACTTCCCTCTACACATTTTTCTGACTGAATTCTTTCTCGTCGTCACAAGTAATTTCCTCTTTTCCATTACATCTCTCTCTTTTCATTCTGTCATTCTTTCATACCTCTTCATCATCACCCTATTTGCTTTGTGTTGGTATCTTAATCTCATTAATTTCAAGCGTTTCCCTTTTTCAGTTTATTTCGTCTCTCCTTTAATTCCATTTGCATTCGCTGCGCTGTAATTTTGATAAAATTCTCTTCCTGCTTTCTGTTCCATCCGTAATTATCTGCTATCTCGTTTCGTTTGCTATGGGATAATTGCTTAGCTTATGTTATTATGTATATTTAAAATTTTAATCTGCATACACACACACACACACACACACACACCACACACACACACACATATATATATATATAATATATATATATATATATATGATATGGATATATATATATATATGTATATATCATATATATATATATACATATATATATATATATATATATATATATATATATATATCCCATATTTACATTCGACGAAGGTATATTTCTGTAATTTTGATCATCACTTATTCTACTTTTTTTTTTATTTGACTTTTTGTTCAAGAAATTGCCGATGACCTGAACTACGACGATGCCAAAAGTATCTATGCAAAAATTATTTTCTTCAGTCTTTTATCTTTCTTTCTTGCTCCTATTGCTCTCTTTCCTCCTTCCATCTTTGGTATTATATGAAAATTACTGCATACTCATTTCAATGTGTCTTTGATGATTTAATTATTCCCATCATATCTGTATTTCTCCTGCTTCTCGTTTCCTCGCTTCTGAACGAATTGGCACCACCTGTCTCTCTCTCTTTTCTTTTTCATTCTGCAAATTTTGCAAACATTTATTCGACGTAAAGATATCTCTCTCTCTCTCTTCCTACTCTCTCTCTCTCTCTCTCTCCTCTTCTCTTCCTATTCATTCTATTGCCTTTTCTTTCCACCAATTTTCTAATCTTCAAAGATGTACAATGAGCTCCCTCCCCCCCAATTTCTCTCTCTCTCTCTCTCCTCGACGTCTCCTCAAATGGACTAACTGGTTTTGAGACATCTTAATCCTTGTAACTCCTTGTAACTCTGTCTCCTTATTCTTAGTCATTTTCTCTTCACCAGTTTTATAATCTTCAAAGATACCAGAAGAGCTCTCTCTCTCTTCTCTCTTCTCCTCTCCTCTCTTCGCTCTCTCTCTCGTCGCCTTCCATTCCCCTCCCTACCTTCCTCATCCTTCTCTCGATCTCCTCTAGCTCGCTCTCTCTCTCCCCTTATTCCTATGCCTTTTCTCTTCACCAATTTTCTAACCATCAAAGTTACTCGATGACCTCCTCTCTCTCTCTCTCTCTCTCTCTCTCTCTAAACAACGCAATTTTTACAAACTTTTCCGCCCACCATCCAGTGATGGCGTTAGAAAATCTCACTGTATCTTTCGAGTGTTGTTCTTCAATCCTTTGCATCATCTCCTCCCTCCCCCCCCCCCTCCCCCCCCCCCCCCCCCCTCCCCACCTTTAAATATTTTGTTTTTCCTCCGTCTCCTGTCCCTTCTTTGTTAGTATCTTCGCTCCGCCATTATCACTTTTCTCTTTCTCCATTTATCTCTTTCACCTCAGCGTCTCCTCGTTTTCTTGGTTTGTCTTTATTTTCTTTGGTTTTTGATCAGGCCTCATTCGACCAATCCATCCTTTTGGTGTTGTTGAAAGCTCAGTTATTTTCCTCTGTCCTCTGTACTCTGAATAACTTCCTGGTTGCTTTGTACCTTCACGTGCATGTAGTATAAATATATATGTTATATCTATATATATGATATATATATTATATATATATATATATATATAGACATATATGCATTATATATATATAAGTATATAGGCACTATAAATATATATAATATATATATATATATATATAATTACATATCTTAACCAATTTATATAAGCTTTATGAAGATATATATATATATATATATATATAATATATATATATATATATATATATATAAAATATGTATATATAACTTTATACATACATACATACACACACACACACACACAGCACACACACACACACACACATATATATATAATATATATATATATATATATATATATATATAATGTATATTATATTATATGGTTAACCAGAAAGGGGTTCTCTTTGTCGACAAGAATCGTAGATCTAGGTCAGTAGATAAGAGTTGAGAGAGAGAGAGAGAGAGAGAGAGAGAGAGAGAGGGAGAGAGAGAGAGAGCCAAACAACACATTAGGGTCGTGGCGTCAAAGCAAATTGGTAAATAGGATGTGATGGTGCCGCGGGAAAGGGCGTGTGGGCGGGGCCCAGATGAAAATGCCTGCAAATGAAGGGTGCCCCTGGCATCGGGTACAGACGACGGGGATAGTGCTGCCTCGTTTACGCCCTCCCAGGGGATATTGAGTACACCTGCGGTTGGTGATGCTCAGCAGAGCCAACTAGGAACAAGGAGATTCCTGACAAGGAGAAGAAGAAGAAGAGAAAGAAGAAAGAATAAGAAGCGAAGGATAAAAAAAAAAAAGGACTTCAAAAAATCGTTTGAACTCTGCCGCCCATTCATCACCAGCGGGTCTTTTGTGCCGCTAAAGCTAATTAAACACTCACGGGGTTACGCGAGCGGGAATTATATAAATCCATAGGGACGGGTTACGCAGCGGAGACATGCCTGTCTGGTCTGTAGGTTGAAGGAGTTTAACAGATATACTACACAGTCCTGGTAAGTGGCTTTCCATTATACTTAGTCAGTGACTATCAAAACGGCGGTTTAATTATGCTTATTATGCTTATAGGTTCAATGGGGATTTTTGTTTTTGTTTTGACAGTGGCTTTCAGAATAACTTATTATGTTGTAACACATATATACAGTTCTGGTGAGTGGCTTTGCATTATACTTAAGTTAGTGACCATCAAAACGTCGGTTTAATTATGCTTATTATGCTTATAGGTTCAATGGGGATTTCTGTTTTTGTTTTAACAGTAGCTTGCAGAATAACTTGTTATGTTGTACCAGATATATAAGTCTTAGTAAGTGGCTTTCCATTATACTTAAGTCAGTGACTATCAAAACGGCGGTTTAATTATGCTTATAGGGTTCAATGGCTATTCCCGTTTTTGTTTTCACAGTAGCTTGCAGAATAACTTTTTATGTTGTAACATTAATACGTCTTAGTGAGTGGCTTTCCATTATGCAGAGTCAGTGACCATCAAAAAGGCGGTTTTGTTAGCGACTGAATAGTGAACAAAAACATATTAACTCTTAAATAAGACTCCGTTCATGAACAATGGGCCTCTTAGCTCGGAAGCTGCTAATTATCCTGACATGATTCTAAAAGCAGAAGATAGTATAACCATACTTGCAAGTTGCTACGAGAACGTTCTTTATCTATAAGTTGCTCATAAAGCGTTAGATCGTTTCTCTTAAGGCTGCTATGTTATTTAGCAGAGCAACATTTGGTAGAGAAATGATCCATTACCTTGTGAGTGATTGGTAGAAAAAAGAACATTTACGTACCAACGCAAAAGTTATAGCTTTTCTATCTTCTATAATGCTTTTAGAATCATGTCAGGAAAATGAGTCACTTCTGAACTAAGGGCCCATTGTTTATGACCGGAGTCTTTAAGAGCTAATATATCTTTTTAGCATCCAATTTCTCACAACTCTTTTGCTGGCGGTCCGCTTTTACATAAAGTGAATGGTTTTCGCGCTCGGCTACCAATCCGATGGTCCGAAGTTCGATTCTCGGCTCGGCCAACGCTGAATCAGAGGAATTTTTTTTTATGGTGACCCCAGTAAAATTCATTTCTCGATATAACATGTCGGATCCCATAATAGCTGTTAGGTCCCCATTGCTAGGTGACCAATTGGTTCTAGCCACGTAAAAATATCTAATCCTTCGGGCCAGCCTTAGCTCAGTGGTCTAGTTCAACTAAGATATACTTAACTTTTGACAAGTCGGTGGAATCTGTCACACGCGATGTTAGAGAGATACGAGGCTAATTATAATCAACTATGTTGTTTGTTAGATACAAAAGCTGAGCAGTCTCAAACGTCTATGCCGTACGTATGTAGAGTAGCCAAGACCTTCAGAAAGAACAGATGAACATTGCAGTATTAAGGACTGAAACAGGCAAAAATAAAAAAAAATAAATAAATAAATAAAAAAAAGGAAAAAAAGTTACTACGCGATTGCAGACGTTGCTGGGAAGTTGAAAATAACTACTTTCTGCCACATGAGACGTTACAGAGGTAAATAAAACTATAGTAGATTCACATCAAACGTGCATTTGATGTCTAGGCCAGTCCCTTACGACGCTCCTGATTGGCTGTTGATAAGCCAATCACAGGGCTGGAAACTCTCAGTCTACCTCGAGAGTTCACGTGGGTAGGATCTATGTTCCACCTCTCCTGAGGTATACGTCTTTCAGGAGCGGTGGAACATACCTCCTGCCTATGTGAACTCTCGAGAGAGATTGAGAGATTCCAGCCCTGTGATTGGCTTATCAACAGCCAATCAAGACCGTCGTAAGGGACTGGCCTGGACATCAAATGCACGGTTGATGTGAATCTACTATAGTTTTGATCCCAGATACAGCGGTAAAAAATCTGTATCATTCCGCACACATTGCTGACTACACAAAACAAACACCGGCTAATGGTTTCTTCTCTTGTAATAGGTTGTCTAATATCCCTTTATTAAGGTTATATACTAGAGAAACTGCCAATGATCTTTATTGTCACCCATTTAAGTTATCGGTAGCTAAGCAAAGGGGTGAAAAGAAAGCATTAACTGATCTCCATGTTTACAAACCCTTACCAGTGGGTCTGCCCTAACCCATTCTCCTTCCTTTCCATCTCATTTTCCAGTTTTCCAGACATCTACAAACTTTCTTCCAAAATCTCCCTTGTTCCTCCCTCCCAAACCCTTTGTCTTTTGCCGGACTAACTGAAAGGGCCATGGCATCAAAGCTGTAAATAAATTATTCGGCAGATTTGTCAGATCGGTTTCCAATACAGCATTAGGAAACATGACAGTTACACAGCCCACTCGATGGGGTGTGCACGTCAACTCGAACTGAAATAGCTCGGTTAATGCTGCTACTTGGAATGACCCACGAAATAAAAAAAAAATTACTCACGTATTTTATCTAATACGCCCCAGCATTATTCATCCTGAATTAAGGTGGCTTGAATTCGATTTAGATCGATTTACTACTTTGCTGTTTGAAAGGTTTACAGTGGTTGATTCTCTCCCTCAGTCTCGCTCCAGTGTGTAATAAAAGAATGATGTAGCAATGGCCTTTAAATTAATTTGAAATTCGATGCTGCAGTGAAATGTACTTCTGAAAACATATCTATAGATCTTCTTTTCACTCGTTCTACTTTATTCTGTAATTTACCAAAGAAATTGGTTTTCTTTTCATTCGTTCAAATTTAAACTGTAATTTTACCAAAGAAATTGACTTGCCTTAATTATAAGCATCTTTCATAATGGCAAGGAAATTGGGTGGCTGTAACTAAAAGGGAAGTGGAAACATTGCATTACAGAATTGTCTGAGAGAGAGAGAGAGAGAGAGAGAGAGAGAGAGAGAGAGAGAGAGAGAGAGAGAGAGAGAGAGTTATTATCTTATAAGTGGTTTCAACCTGGTGACGATGCAGATTATCTTTGTGAGATATCTCTCTCCCTCTCTCTCTCTCTCTCTATCTATCTATCTATCTATCTATCTATCTCTCTCTCTCTCTGCACCTCAGTTGCTACCCACAACAGTCGGCGGACGACCACGAGCGGAATAACAGCTAAAGTCAGCAGAGAATTAGTTGTATTTCCTATAAAGCGCTTAAACTGTTCCCAAGTCGGTGATCGAACTGGTCCTGTCAGTCACAGGACTCGTGTCTTTTCAGTTGAGAGAGAGAGAGAGAGAGAGAGAGAGAGAGAGAGAGAGAGAGAGAGAGAGAGACCAAGTATAGAACGCCTACAGGGGATTTGAAAGAATTTTCCTGCTGCTGGTGTGACGTATAACACAAAACTATAGATAGCCTGCGGTGACGTAGGCAGGTGGCGCTTCCGTAATTGAATCTATGCTGATGGGGAGAGAGAGAGAGAGAGAGAGAGAGAGAGAGAGAGAGAGAGAGAGACATATCATAAAACAAGCTTCCCGAAATAGCGATAGTGATTTCTATTCTTATGCTTATGCTGTAAGAGTGCTAAAGGTCACACAGGCGACACTTGTTTGGGTTTCAATACCAGTTATGAATGACAAAGGTAACGGAATTAATTGTTGTATATCTTTTGGAACTGCGCTGTTGTTCAGACGAATTTAGGGCATAGGTATGCATACACATGAGAACAGACACCACACTTGTGACCGCAAAAATGGTGTACTTTTGATTTAAAAGCGCCAATTGCCATGTTGGATTGGAGTGGAGTATAGCGTTGAAGCCAAAGGCCAAGCACTGGGACCTTTGAGGTCATTCAGGAAATTGAGAGTAAGTAGGTTTGAAAGGTGTAACAGGAGGCAACCCTCGCAGTAGTGCACTATGAAATAATCGTTAGAAGGGGGTGGATAGCAAGAAGGAAGAAATATAATATGAATGGAGGTACAGTAAAGAGATTGAAAAGGGTTGCAGCTATATAGGGGCCGAAGGGACGCTGCAAAAAAAAACTTTATTAATGCCTACAGTGGAGAGCGTGAGGTGCACTGACGGCACTAATTGCCATGATAATGTGCGGTCTATTACAGCGTGGCCTATAGTATTTAAACGGTATTTTATAGGGAGTGTATGTTAAAAGTTAGTAATAACGTATATGAAAATAAATATCAGTCATTTTTATCATCCCAAAGTCAGTTAAGTCAATATCATCTTAGTTCAGTACAAAGTCTGTATCCTGAGACTGAGATAACTTCGACCTTCAGAACTTTGATCATCAGGATGATATGAGTGGACGGATTTCCTCAGCATCTCTATAGTCCATAGCTTACCTTACCTTACAGACCTTACCGCTCGTTCGGGTTGCCCCAGGTCCCTCAGTGTAAGGCACCTTTCATGTCTACCAGAGGATTGCTAATGCATCTTCCGGTATATTTTGTATCTTTCAATCTTGGATGGTCTGGGATGCAGCTTAGATCAATCCTATTTACCTCTGTCCATTCTATATATTTTGTTTAGGTCTCTTTGTAGCGAGTGCCTGTCTTCGTCACAAGTAATTTCTCTACTTATTCTTGTGTCATAGGAGAGAGAGAGAGAGAGAGAGAGAGAGAGAGGCATAGGAATAAACGGTCATCAAAGGATATCATGAGAAAAAATTGGTCAGGAAGGAGAAAATGGAAAAGACAAAAGATATCCTTTGCTTTTAATTGAGCCATAATGACGCTGACCTGAGACGGTAAATCCTTTAGCGGTAATTGACTATAATATGAAGTTCATTCAGTTCTTCAGACCTGAACTGACATCATTTCCATGCCTGATCATTGCCTGCGCGAGTTCTTTAGGTAAAAAGAGAGTACCAGTGTGGCAGAGAGAAAAAACTTAATTTCAGAATTTTCATAGGCTCTCTAAGTTACTGCAGATTAGAGAGTTAATAGAAAATATTCCATGTTCTATGCCAACATCTTTCCATGATCAATGTCGATTCAGGATGTGTAATTTTGTTCTATATAAATATCTGATGAATATCGATATTCATCCTACAATTTGCACTGGTTGATATTTTCCATGGATGAGTCCCCACTCCTCCTCTCTCTCTCTCTCTCTCTCTCTCTCTCTCTCTCTCTCTCTCTCTCTCTCTCTCTCTCTCTCCTTTTGTTTCGCAGCTAGTACCAGGCGATCACTTCACCGAATCACTCAATAATCTTAATGGCTCGCTAACTCCAGCTTCATCTCCTTCCCTTTACACTTTTTCCCTGACCTCTTTTCCATTTCTGTCTTTTCGTCTCTCTGTCTCGCCACGACCATTTTCCAAAGGTCAGAAATTCTCGGCACAATGAGGCTGAGGAGGTCTTTCGAGAAACAACACAAAAAGCTTCGAGGGAAAAGAAAAAAAAATAAACAGAAGGAAAGAAAAATGTGGATCTGGAAGTGCTCTTAGTTTTCTGAGAAACATTACAGGAGATTAAAACACCTTTGTAAGAAACATCACAAGAGATTAAAATACGAGGGAGTCTGTGATAATTGTTCTCTGTTTATTAGGGTCTTGGGATGCCTCTGTAGAACACGACCGCCCACATTTCACATTGGCAAGGGCTCTCAAAGCAATTGCTACATCAGGGAAGCGCTAAAAAAGCACGATTTTCAGAGAGAGAGAGAGAGAGAGAGAGAGAGAGAGAGAGGAGAGAGAGAGAGAGAGAGAGAGAGAGAGAGAGATGGTATTTAGGTTAAATGAGGCTTACGATATGTAAATAGGTTTTCTCAACACAAGTTAACACAAAATGAATAATTTAATAGCCAGGGTATTCTGTACCCAAAAGGATTAACTAAACTTGCCATATCACAGGCATAGCTTTTGTTGTAACCTTCTCAATGGCCAACATATTCCTTAGAACATATTTAATTAAGAATTTTGCGTGATTTATAAAAAGCAGGCCCACTGAGCTTCCAAAGTAGCTGAGTAGAATACTGGGACTGGACCATACACTATTTTCCATAGCAGTATGTACTTGGTGCATCTTTTGACTCACATCTATCTTTTGACAAACATAGAAATTAGGTAATATACGTATGGCATCATATATTTATAACTGATAAAATCAACGCAATCTGCTCTAGATCATTTGTCCCCTCCTTTACTGGAATACGTTTCTCCAGTGTGGATGTCTGCTTCTGCTAGAGATTTATCTCTTTTGTCAGTCATGACTTGGTCCATCGACTGATGGTCTCCTTTTTTGTCAAATTTTCATGAGTTGTGTTTTAACCAAGACTTTTTCAGCCGAGAGCGACCCCATTTGCTGAACAGCAGCACCAACCTGCGGTAAATGTGCAACGCTGTAGAACTACACAGTTCCAGAAGTCCTTTTTTTCTCTTCACACAGTTGAACTGAGGAATTAGAACGTTGTGAAATTAGAACCTCAAATGTTCAAGAGAAGCTGAAGCTCATTCCTACCTTGAAACAGTTCACTTGGTATTACTTATACATTTCTCTTCTTTCTGTATTTCCTAATCTATTTTCAGTAATTTCTTTCAAATGGACACCGTATTCTTAGGAAGGTTGAATTTCAGGTCAAGAGCAACTTCAAAGCATTGGTCCTTCTGGAATAGTAAATTATAATAATAATAATAATATATAATAATAATAACTAATAAAGAATAGTAATAATAATAATAATAATAATAATAATCATAATAACAATAATAATAATAATAATAATAATGATAATAATAATAATAATAATAATAATAATAGGAACACTAGGTACAATCCCAAGATCTCTAAAAAGGAACCTGGAAAAACTATATGACGAAGTAGCTCCAGGACTCATGCAGAAGAGTGTGCTACTAGAAACAGCGCACATAGTGAGAAAAGTGATGGACCCCTAAGGAGGCAGGGTGCAACCCGGAACCCCACACTATAAAAACTCCCAGTCGAATAGGATGACTGTGATAATAATAATAATAATAATAATAATAATAATAATAATAATAATAATAATAATAATAATACTAAGCCTTCGACATGATACCACACACATGGCTAATAGAATGCCTGAAAATATGTGGGGCAGAGGAAAACACCATCAGCTCCTCAAAAATACAATGCGCAACTGGAATACAAATACTTACAAGCTCTGGAATAAGACTAGCAGAGGTTAATATCAGGAGAGGGATCTTCCAGGGCGACTCACTGTCCCCACTACTCTTCGTAGTAGCCATGATTCCCATGACAAAGTACTACAGAAGATGGATGCCGGGTACCAACTCAAGAAAAGAGGCAACAGAATCAACCATCTGATGTATATGGACGACATCAAGCTGTATGGTAAGAGCATCAAGGAAATAGATACCCTAATCCAGACTGTAAGGATTGTATCTGGGGACATCAGGATGGAGTTTGGAATAGAAAAATGCGCCTTAGTCAACATACAAAAGGGCAAAGTAACAAGAACTGAAGGGATAAGCTACCAGATGGGAGCAACATCAAACACATAGATGAGACTGGATACAAATACCTGGGAATAATGGAAGGAGGGGATATAAAACACCAAGAGATGAAGGACACGATCAGGAAAGAATATATGCAGAGACTCAAGGCGATACTCAAGTCAAAACTCAACGCCGGAAATATGATTAAAAGCCATATAAACACATGGGCAGTGGCCAAGTAACTCAGATACAGCGCAGGAATAGTGGAATGGGCGAAGGCAGAACTCTGCAGCATAGATCAGAAAACCAGGAAACATATGACAATACACAAAGCACTACACCCAAGAGCAAATACGGACAGACTATACATAACACGAAAGGAAGGAGGGAGAGGACTACTAAGCATAGAGGACTGCATCAACATCGAGAACAGAGCACTGGGGCAATATATGAAGACCAGTGAAGACGAGTGGCTAAAGAGTGCATGGGAAGGAGGACTAATAAAAGTAGACGAAGACCCAGAAATATACAGAGACAGGAGAATGGCAAACAGAACAGAGGACTGGCACAATAAACCAATGCACGGACAATACATGAGACAGACTAAAGAACTAGCCAGCGATGACACGTGGCAATGGCTACAGAGGGGAGAGCTAAAGAAGGAAACTGAAGGAATGATAACAGCGGCACAAGATCAGGCCATAAGAACCAGATATGTTCAAAGATCGATAGACGGAAATAACATCTCTCCCATATGTAGGAAGTGCAATACGAAAAATGAAACCATAAACCACTTAGCAAGCGAATGTCCGGCACTTGCACAGAACCAGTACAAAAAGAGGCATGATTCAGTGGCAAAAGCCCTTCACTGGAGCCTTTGCAAGAAACATCAGCTACCTTGCAGTAATAAGTGGTACGAACACCAACCTGAAGGATTAGAAAACGATCAGGCAAAGATCCTCTGGGACTATGGTATCAGAACGGATAGGGTGATACGTGCAGATAGACCAGATGTGACGCTGATAGACAAAATCAAGAAGAAAGTATCACTCATTGATGTCGCAATACCATGGGACAGCAGAGTTGAAGAGAAAGAAAGGGAAAAATTGGATAAGTATCAAGACCTGAAAATAGAAATAAGAAGGATATGGGATATGCCAGTGGAAATCGTACCCATAATCATAGGAGCACTAGGCACGATCCCAAGATCCCTGAAAAGGAATCTGGAAAAACTAGAGGCTGAAGTAGCTCCAGGACTCATGCAGAAGAGTGTGATCCTAGAAATGGCGCCCGCATAGTAAGAAAAGTGATGGACTCCTAAGGAAGCAGGATGCAACCCGGAACCCCACACTATAAATACCACCCAGTCGAATTGGAGGACTGTGATAGAGCAAAAAAAAAAAAAAAAAAAAAAAAAAATAATAATAATAATCATGACTGTTAGTGAACACCAAGAACAGTAATGAGGAGAACAGTAGCTATTAATTACATGGTTCTCTTGTCTGGCTGCTAGAAATCAGCTGAAGTTATATTACATAGCAGATTACAGAAGAAACAGTTTAACAAAGGCGTTAAATAATTCCGTCGACATAGACACAAGGAATCTGAAGATTACATAGATTCGTTATTGCTTCCCTTCTCTCTCTCTCTCTCTCTCTCTCTCTCTCTCTCTCTCTCTCTCTCTCTTTTAAATGATAACAACCTCATTAGAATTGGACACTTCTCCCTGAATATGGCATTTCTGTCAACAAAACGACGACCTTTAGATTACAAATAAAGACCACGTATTTTCTTCTGAATTCAGGGAAAGTGCTTTCCTTTCAGAAGAAGCAATAATAATTAAGAATAAAAAAGATATCAGAATATCATAACTCTGGAATGAAAAGATGCGATTTTAACTAATTGTACAACTCAAGGAACAAAAAAAGGCGGCAAGAGGTTCAAAATAAAAACCATTAGAGAAACAAATTTAAGTCAAAAGCCTTAATTGACCAACAAAACAGCTTCTCTTTTTCTCTTTTTCCTGTTTCTTTTTTGATCGAAGGTATTAAGTGATCCTTCAAGGGACATCTTTCCCCATGCATCAGTAAATCATTATAAAGTCGATCCTACAAGGAATGTCTTATCCCATACGTTCGTAAATCATTATAAAGTCGATCCTACAAAGGATTTCTTGCCCCATACGTCCGTAAATCATTATAAAGTCGATCCTACAAAGGATTTCTTGCCCATACGTCCGTAAATCATTATAAAGTCGATCTTACAAGGGATGTTTTGCCCCGTAAGTTCGTAAATCATTATAAAATCGATCCTACAAAGGATTTCTTGCCCCATACGTCCGTAAATCATTATAAAATCAATTCTACAAAGTATTTCTTGCCCATACGTTCGTAAATCATTATAAAATCGATCCTACAAAGGAATTCTTGCCCCATACGGTCGTAAATCATTATGAAGTCATAAGTGAAACTTGCTAAAATGTTTATACGTTCAACAATATCATCACCCAAGTTAAAAAAAAGCCCCATATATTCGTGAATCATTTATGCCATGGTTGGAACCTGAATAAAATAACTTCTTTTTTTTTCCAACAATGTCATCAATCAACTTACAAAGAATAGAGTATATAGAGTTTTTTTTATAGCACAACAAACATTACTCGTTACTGACTGACAAGTTACAATAAGAACAACCTTTATACTGTCGATTGGCGATCGATTTGCATGCTTATTTTTCTCTAGGTATTTCAGCGCATTCATTGGCCATCCTTGCAAGATCCGTAGAGTAGCATAATTGCAATCAGATATCATTCGGATTAACACATAATTTCGGAGAGTTCATCTCAAGAACTTGGTAGTTAGAATGAACTTTTGATCACTCCGAATCCGAACAGTGAATTTTCCATATCAAAGGATTTTTTTATCAATGCAGAAGAATAAAAACAATGATGGAACGAACCAAACAAACAAACAAACAAACAAACGAAATGATACAGTACATAAGAAGTCATATACTTTCATCGTATCAGCGGTTCATTTTCAGTGACGCGAATAATTAAATACATAAAACTATTATTGTTACCATTATTATTAAAATGAGAAAATTAACTTTAAGTGCTGTTCATATAATAAACGAGTTATCACTGATTGCAGATTTAAAGATTAAGGAGGAATATAACAACAAACATATATAAATATATGCCTATTACATTTTCACTCAACTTGCTCTTGAAAAATAAAGAGAAAAATTAAAACTATATATAACAGAGCAGCTTTTCTCTTTTACCTTTTTAATCAAAATGTATAATTTGTGATTAACTTTGTGTGCTTTAATATAACTATTATCGAACCTATGCATATAATTTAAGGGAAAGCTTGCCCTCCCCTTCAAAGCCCATAAACGCCCCCCCCCCCCCCCCACCCCTCCTCTCTCCTCTCTCTCTCTCTCTCTCTCTCTCTCTCAGCACTTTTTTTTTTATGGAAGACCTCGACGAGGTAATCCCTCACTCCAGGAGGGCTGGAACCATTTGCTGTCTGTCTCTGTCAACATCGTGTTTCACACCGTCTAATCTATGATGAGGGATCTTCCTTATTAAAGATGAGTTTGTTAGCTCGCGCTACGCGCGTTGGAACCCGGCCCTGCTGTCTCCCTCTGCCCTCCTGATCCTCTACCTACCCCTCCCTCACCCGGGCCGGACAAACTGGTTTGCAGGGGGATGGGTGAGTGTGTTGTGTCTCCCCAACTGTCCCCAATTTCTAATTGGATGTTATTGTTATACATGATATACACTTGACTTCCGTTGATAAGTTGATCAATGCTATCTTAGAGAAATTATAATACAACAGTTTCCATGGTAAATAGCGTATCGTTAAATAGGTCAGGAGATACATTCATTTATGATCGTGAATTGGCTATACCAATAGAACTGCAGTGAACAATGAAAGTGATTTTGATGTAAGGCGCACTGGTATCATTTGTACCACTTAATTCGGGGAATATATCTTTTAGAGATGTTTTGCATATTGACGCAAATAATCAGGATAGACCAACCTTGACACTACTTGATCACAACAATTGGCTTTCTTTTTAGGAAAATAGTCATGGTTCAAAAATGTTCATATTGCAAATAAATAGCTACTGAAAATTAGCCTACAGATGTACAATTAAAATATGTATATGATAAATATCTTTGCAAGGAAGTTGTGACTAAATGTGAGTATGAGTATTATTCCGAAAAATGAAGCAACAATATCAATATTATTTGTAAAAGCTTGACAGTGGTCGATTCACGTAGGCATTTGCGAGTAAATATGACGGATAAGGGTAGTCTCACAGAACAGGTCATGCAAAGGTGAGTAGGTCCGCTTTACGACTAGACAAATACCTAAGAGCAGATGATGAACGAAAGTTAGGAAGGTGTGCTAAATATTGGGAAAAGACTTGGAGTGTTTATAGAAGTAATGGCGGGAATGTATTAAGGGGTTGTTGAGCCAACTTTCCTTTATGGAAATATAGTGTGAATGGTAAATACAAATGAAAAGCAAATAGGTATAGGAAAGGAAAAGTATTTTAATCAGGCCAGGACAAGATTGTTACCAAAATAAAGGTGGATGGAACTGCGTTCATGTTCGATGTGTTTGCAGGTACGGGTGTTTGATATAATGCTGACGACCTTTCCGTATAAGTGTATAAATCTGCTAGAGGTTTGGAAGGTTTCTGCATAAGGGCTTCTTCCATGATGTAACAGTTAAAGTATGAATGTGTGGTGACGGTTGTAAGCGTTTTTTTTTTTTTTTTTTTTTTTTTATAGGGCCACCCTGTCTAAAGAGGAACGGCTCATTGTTAATATAATTAACAAATTTAAAAAAGGCTTTAATAAAAAAATCAATAGGCTTTCATAAAAAAAGGCGTTAATAAAAAAATCAAGTATGAATTGTGGTGGCGCTTGTATTTTTTTTTCTTTTAAAGAGCCACTAAGTCTAAACTAAAGAGGAAAAGCTCTGATTTAAAAAAAAGGTTTTGATAAAAAAAAGGCTTTAATAAAAAAAATCAAGTATGAATTGCGGTGGCGCTTGTATCTTTTTTAAAGGAGCCACCCTGTCTTAAGAGAAACGGCTCATTGATTTGAAAAAAAGGCTTTGACAAAAAAAAAAGGTTTTAATGAAAAGGTCAATAGGCTTTAATAAAAAAGGCTTTAATAAAAAAAATCAAGTATGAATTGTGGTGGCGCCTGTATTTTTTTTTAAGGAGCCACCCTGTCTACAGAGAAACGGCTTATTGATTAAAAAAAAAAAAAGCTTTGATAAAAAAAGATTCAATAAAAAATCAATAAGCTTTAATAAAAAAGTCTTTAATAAAAAAATCAATAGGCTTATATAAAAAAGGCTTTAATAAAAAAAACAATAAGATCACGTAGGAAAATAGCGAGCAACTCACCCTTAAAGAACAGAGAAATGTTTATATTACTTACATACATGCACCCGAAGCAGGCTGTCTCGTGAGCACAACGCCATACAAAGCCGAGGAAAAGGGCGAGGGAGCGTCGACCCCCGCCCCCTCTTCCCCCATAACGTAAGTGCTAAGCAGACACAATCCTCTTTCCCCGACCTAGCTTGATGGCAGCCCATATGCAGTTCGGCCACTCAGGAAACAAGCGCGCCGGTTGGAACTTGGTCTGTGTGTTCCACATCTTTGATTATCTTTCCTGCAAGAGGGAGAAAGGAGGAGCTGGAAGGGAAGAGGAAGAGAGAATTCCTCTTCCTCCTCCTCCTCTTCTTCTTCTTCTTCTTCTTCTTCTTCTTCAGCCCTCACGTTAAGGTGTAAATGAGGAAGCCCTTTGTGCTCTCGTTAACAAAAAGAATTTTCAATAACCGGCCGGTATTTTCCGGGGGAGGAACACCGCATTGTCCGAGACGCCAAGCTTCGACCTTCTGCTTTAGGACAATAAGGGTTCCATTCATCCGCCAAGACTGGCATCTGGTTACGCCTCTCTCCCGTCACCGAGCTGATCTTGGTAGTCAATTGTAGTAAACAAGACGGCAATGCAGTACTGGAGATAGTACATCATTACTCTCGAATCTTAGTTAAATTAACTAGAATAAATTTGTTTTGACCGAAGAGAGAGGTTGTTTGAGGTTGGGGAGGAGGGGGGGGGGAAGGAAGTCGGCTTCCTTTACTAGATCGCTTGGAGCATAAGAAAACGTGAGACGCCCTCGTGGGTAAGTGACTTCGAATTAGGTTAAGAAAAAAAAAATAACTTAGAAGACGGTAATCAATCAGAAAGAATGGCTTCTAGAAGAAGACTATGACATAAGCCACGTAACACAAGGCAAGCGAAGCATTTCAGGATGGGGTCTGGGAGTCACGGGGATGGGTGGGGGGGGGGGGGGGTGGGGGGGGGGGGGGGGGGCCGAGTCTGCGTTACATAGCAACACTGTGATTAAGTTTGATGCGATGTGGCGAAGTCCCTACTTAAGTCTGTCTTGTCCGTACCTATTCATCCTTCTTGTTAGAACTGTGGGCTTTGTCAAAGTCATTCTGTTAAGAGCTTCCTCTTCCACTAAGCTTAAATCTGTGCATGCCATAGGTAATCAAGAGAATTTATATCTAATCAAAACTGCCATTAGGAGAGGAGTAGAAGATGTGCGGGAACAAGATTATACAGGACAACGAGGGAAAAAAATAAATCAAAAATAAAATAAAATAGAATAAAAAAATGAAAGTCTTGATTAATTGAAAGTGGGCATCAAGCCCAAATGATTCGAAATTTGTACTAATGAACAAACCAACAAAATATGTTAATAAATACAAAAGCACTTCGATTAATAGTCTAACTCCCAAAATAAGTGTCCTAAGAAATTATAATCTACTTTATAGGTCACAATCAGATTTACAAGATGTAGGGAATAGTTGGTAATTTTCAAAGACATAGTAGACAAGCTTGATTTGATAACTGCTGTATCCAATGTCAAGCAATTTTTATTTATCGGCTATCTACCTATTTGCTAAAAAAAAAAAAAAAAAAAAATAGACGGTACCGTATTTTGGCTTTAAACATTCACCAATAATTATCGTCAGAATGATGTCTTCATGAGGCTCCACCCACTTTGGCCTCGTCATAATTCAGGATAACAATGAAGGCTATCATGGGCATTGTTGTATTAGAAAATCTAACTTCTGGCAATAAAAACTAATTTCTCGAGTAGTTGTAAGAAGTGCTAAATGATGCTCAGGGATCCCAGCAGTTGGCCTAAACGTTTAATTCATGTATATTGCTGCTATTACTTATTTTGCGGCACTACTGCTACAGTAGTATTACTACGCTAGCACAGATACCCCACCCACATCTATGTATCGTTCCGCCATTCATAAAGTCTTTATATCCAACATGGTCGTACAGACTAAAGAAGAAGAAAAAAAATTATATCGGATGATCCGTTGGTCTGCTGGAGATTTTAGCACATATAAGTTTGTATTTACTTTGGATAAAAATCTTATTTTAACAAAAATAGTTATATAAAGACTGTTTACATACAATCTCTCTCTTTCTCTCTCTCTCTTGGTGGCATAGTAAATAGTTAATGGAAATGTTCAAAATCCTGAATGACATTACAAGTATTATAATCACGTTACGCTAAATACAAATCAGACCATAAACATTAGATTTAAACCGGAAACTGAATAATTACCTATTCAGGCTATAGTAAGTATGGCCACGGGCTTTCTCTTGACTGTATAAAGTTGCAAGTCGTAAGACAAATGCAGTTTTGCAACCACGGGGACAATTCCAAATCCTGTGAGCCATTCTTGACTACTATGGGTTTCAAAGCCGATGGAATAAGGTGAATGGGTTTCTGTCTAGTGGATGGGCGGGGCAACATTTCGTAAAACGATGTTTACCTTGCTTAAGCAATGAATGTTTTTCGACTCTTGGCTCGCAATCATTGGCCATGGCGTCGGCTAGATCATTTTTACTCTAAAAAAATGAAAACTATCGGGTTTAGGTTATTGATAATGCTGACAAAATTTGTGTGTTGTTGTAAAATATACATATGTCAACTTTCAGCTACATCCGATGCTTTGATAAGGAGCAAAATCCAAAAAACCGTGTTACGGAGGCCCTCAATTTCACAGTAGTAAATATACTGCTGTAATTTAACAAGGCGTGATCCAACCTCAAGCTTACTCGGGAAGAGCGCTAAAATCTATGGTCATATAGCAAGTTGTTTCACTAACGAACATTAAAATAAAAAACGCTAGATTTTATTTCTGATACTTTTTCTGTACTGTTTAACATGAAAATTATTTAATTTTTAAATTTCCATTCTGATGAATAAATCATAAATATCCCATCCTAAAATTCCTGCATCTTTAACTCAACGCAAAACAACTTTTTCAGATCTTTTTTAGGCTTACTCCCCAAGTTAGTGAAAATCTCTATTTTTTTTCTACACCCACAAAAAGAACAGCACGGAAACAAAACGTTGGCATAGACGTCCAGAAAACCAGAGAAACACGTCGATGAAAACCAACGGGTGCTGTCAGTTACATACAACAAAATTGTTACGTAATCACTGGAAAAAGGCCTTCCCCTTTATAACCGTTTTTTTATGATGCCAAGCAGGCACTGTGTTTAGTTAGAGAGGGGGAAAGTGTGTCCCTGTGGAATTCAATTTTCCGAGCTTCTCTCTCTCTCTCTCTTGCGTACACACACACACACACACATACTTATATTTATATATATATATATGTAATTATATATTATCATATATATATATATATATATAGCTATATATATATATGTATATATATATATTTACTATATATATATATATATCTATATATGATATATATATATATATATATAAGCTGTATAAAAAGAGAGATTATTAAATACGGAAAGATGTCATACTGAGAGAGGAGAGAGAGAGAGATGAGAGGAGAGAGAGAGAGAGAGAGAGTTAGAGTACATTAACACAATCTTTGGAGAAATATATAATATAGATATATATATATATATATATATATATATAATATAGAAATATAATATATAGATGATTCAGGTATAACAACATTTTGGAAGCGGATTTCATCTTTGCTTTATAGTGTAAATAATTTGTAACTCGAGTTACAAATTATTCACATTTTACAGTCCCCAAATATAGCTACAGATTTGCCCGTGTTAGAGCGAAACACAGACCCGTCAAAGAATGAGAAGTATCCGTGGTATATTCAATAGTATTTTGCAAACTGAGAATTTCAGATTATCCGTCATGACTGAGTAGATGAATTTTCACGAGTATTCATTGTGAAATAAATTTGCAACGCTGTCAGCTCACTCATATTCCTCCATATTTCTGCAAAGATTTCGTTTATGTATACAACTTTCTCTCTCTCTCTCTCTCTCTCTCTCTCTCTCTCTCTCTCTCTCTCTCCTAGTGACACCCTTCCGCATTTGAAAAAACAATTTTCACTCCCTAGACATCTCTCTGCTTCTATATAAGAATATAAATATACAAAGAAAAATGTATTTTATTTAAGCATAAGGTCTCTCTCTCTCTCTCTCTCTCTCTCTCTCTCTCCTCTCTCTCTCTCTCTTTCTCAGTAGGACATCTTTCCGTATTTAAATAATCTCTCTTTTTATACAGCTCTTTATAAAATTTATAAATGTAAATATATAAAAAAATATTAGATGTTTGCATAATACCTATTTCTCTCTTTCTCTCTCTCTCAGCATGACATATTTCCGTATTTAAACATTCTATTTCTAAATACATCTCTCTTCTCTATATCACACAAATGTAAATATATGAGAAAATATATTTGATAAATGCATAGTCTCTCTCCCTTAATCTCTCTCTCTCTCTCTCTCTCTCTCTCTCTCTCTCTCTCGCTCTCTCTCTCTCTCTCTCTCTCTCTCTCACATACAAAAAACAAGAAAAATTAGGAAATGTTGAGGACTGGAAAAGACAATGAGTGAAGGTGAATGATGTCACTGTGAATAAATGGTTTCGTTCAGTGGAATTTTAGGTCAGATAAAATCCAAGTCTCATCAGTGGCATCAAAAGCCGACAATCAGTTAGGATTGCCGGCATCCCTTTCACACTGAACAGGTACACCACGTAGCTTTTGTTTACCCCCTTGCATTTTGCCATTGTTTTTTAACCGGGGGCGAAGTAGTTTACTGTAAATGTAAATCACATTTGGGGTTCATATTATGTTCGAACAGAATGAAAATCTCTCTCGCTATTTACAGACGCGTTCGTTCGTATGTATCCGCATTTTAAACAGGGATAAATGCATGTATTTGATTGGAATTTTTACAAATAAGTACATTGCAAATCTAACTTAACAAACAAGCAAAAATGTTAAGGAATATGAAAGTAACTTGTAGAATCTTATGGGAGTTTTAGTTATTAAGGTTGTATTTAATTGAAATTTTCACAAAATGAATGCTAAAGTTTTTACAAATAAGCACATTGCAAATCTAACTTAACAAACAAACAAAAATGTCAAGGAATATGAAAGTAACTTGTAGAATCTGATAGAATTTCTTTGCGATTAAGGTTGTATTCGATTGAAATTTTCACAAAATGAATGCTAAAAGTTTTTATAAATAAGTACAATGAAAATCTAGAAAAAAAATGTTAAGGAATATGAAAGTAACTTGTAGAATCTGATAAAATTTTTTGTGATTAAGGTTTTTGTTATAAATATGAAAATAATGCAAATATTATACACTGGAGATTCTTGATAGATAAAAATAAATAAATAAATAAATGCATATATTAAAAAAAGGCCAGATAATACATACAATTTAGAGGTATTTGAGATTACGTTCAATATGAATATGCAAAGAGGCCATACGCAGTACATAAATCGGTTATGGCTGTGCTCGTGCAAGCAAGCACCTTCTCGTTGCTTTATTATCTCATTGATCCCTTTAGAGGCGTTGTTTTCCTCGTCATGTTGTTCTTCCCCAGTCGTCAGTCAGTGTAATCTCCAATGAACTTTGCAGTAATTCCAGTGAAGTCTTATCATCCACTTGTTGCCTTGTATTTTTTTCCTCATAATTTTTTCTTCTTTTTTATATGCCTTTTTTCCTCACCTCTTCTCACTATAACCTACAACTCCCTACCTCACCATTCTGACCCATTTACCCCACTGGCGCCGGAGCGTCAACTAGGAAATACTTTTAGGGTTGAAATTCGGCGCCATCCATTCACATATTATCTCCCTCCTCCACCAACTACGCCCCCTCCCTCCACCCTTCCTGCCTGTCGCCTCACTATGCAATGCTCCTCCCTTCCTCCCTCCCTCACCTCCTCCCTTCCTTATTCAATCCTATCTCTCATACTGTCCCAGATATCTTTTACATTCACGGCCCCGCCCCCCTTCTCTCTCTCTCTCTCTAGCCTGTTAACTCATACCAATCCTTCCCCTGACCCCTACTCCTCCTCCTCCTCTTCATCTCCTACCTCCTCCCTCTCCTCCTCTCCTACCTCCTCCCTCTCCTCCTCTCCTCAAACTAAAGACCATTCTCTTCCTCCTCTTCCTCAAACCAAAGACCCTCCTCCTCCTCCTTCTCCTCCCTCCACCTTTACTCCTCCTCCTCCTCCTCAAACCAAAGACCCTCCTCCTCCTCCTTCTCCTCCCTCCACCTTTACTCCTCCTCCTCCTCCTCAAACCAAAGACCCTCCTCCTCCTCCTACTCCCTCTACCCTTACTCCTCCTCCTCCTCCTCAAACCAAAGATTCTCCTCCTTTTACCTCTTCCTCCCTCCACCCATTCTCTTCCTCCTACTTAAACCAATGACAACTCCCCTCCCTCACTTCCCCTCCTCTCCTCCAACCCTCTCCTACATATACCTTTGCCTCCCTCCCTCAGTCCTCGTCTCTCAATTCCCTTAGCAACAATTTCTTTCCCTAGGACACACATTCTTTCCCCGCCGGGATAGGGGTGTTTGCCGTTTTTATCAATTCCTTCTACAACTTGTAAGCTCTGCGGCTTTTATTATGGGAGCCTGGCTGGATGACTGAAATGCTGCTGCTTGAGGAGGAGGATGTTTTGTGTCATCCAGAGGCTGAGGAGAGAGAGAGAGAGAGAGCATAGTCATCTATGTATACTATGTATACGTGTATCACCTAGTATACATACAAATATAATATAAATATATTATATTATATAATCATATATTTCATATTATATATTGTATGTATGTATTTACAATACATATATATATGTATTATATGTATGTAACTACATTACATAATAATAAATAGTATATATATATATATATTACATACATACATATATTATATATATATATATTAATATATACATAACACACACACATATATATATATATATATATATATATATATATATATATACATATATATATATATATATATATATATATATATATATATATAGTATATATATATATAAACAAGGAGATGAAGGATACGTCATGTCATATATATATATATATATATATATATATATATATATATATATATATATATATATATATATATATATATATATATATATATATATATATATGTACAAATACAGAGAGAGAGAGAGAGAAGGATACCAACAGATAAAGAGTATAAAGTGAAAAGTATATATTACTACTACTAATAATAATGATAGTAATAAATTTTATTTCAGCTCACCTTGATTGAATACAAGGTATAAGGCTTAACCAAAGAATCGGGGTCACTCACTACCTGAGAGGGTTCAAACCTTCCTAGACAGGAAAATGGTGCGAGAATAGTCATCCTTTTAAAAAATATGGGATCTTTCCTAGACAGTGACCCCCAAGGGTTAAATTAAGCTAACCCGGTATGTATCCACCTTTGCGGGGTGTGAAGTACAAGCCCGTTGGGAATGACCGTAAAAAACACATACAAAAGAATGTAAATATCACAAAGATACTGAACCCCAAGAAATATTAGTTCTAGATTGAAGTATTGTATTTTTTTGTCTTTTCATTGAAAGGATGAGAATAAATATATAAAAATAGTCAATCTTAACAGTCATATATGTGACATTCTTGAGTAGTTTGTTTTTAAATTTTTTTTCACAGACGGTTCATCTTCTAGGCAGCAACTATAGTATAAATATTGCGTTAAAGTTCTACCACGCTATTAAATATATATATATTTTATATATATATATATATATATATATATATATATACATATATATATAGATATATATATATATATAATAAATATATATATATACTATATATATATATACCACGCGACGCGCACACACACACATATATATATATATACATATACATATATATATATATATATATATATATATATATATATATATATATATATATATATGAAAGGAAGGTCTTTCATTTCGAGGAATCTCCCTTTAACTCTGCAAGCGCTGGAATGCATCTTTTATCTCGCTTTTACTTTCGAGGTTTCCGCCCCCCTGCACAGGGGGTTCTTACGGCTGCGTGTGATGACAATTGACGTAAATGCGATTTCCGAGTTTGCTAAATCCAATTTTCTTTCATTTTGGGTCACTCGGTCAGGCTTCCCCGTAGAAAATTTCATATCGTCTGATTCTCCTTCAGTCTTCGTTAGAGGATTCGGGAAACGGAGGGAGACTTATTTCAGGTCTGGTTGGTTTTGGTTGTTCGGTGGTTGGTTATTGCTCATTGACACGGTGGTTTTACGCGCCGCGGTTGGGTAGAATGACTAGACTTGGGCAATGATAGGCATACCAAAGAAACTAATGTATGCCTCCATACCATATATATACAATAGCAAATTTTCACAACACCTAACTAGAATCATAGAAAGTGAAATTCCCTGTCTAAATATAAAACTTATATCTAACAACCCATGCAAATAGGCTCTTTTTTCTGCTTCAAAGATCGTCTGCAGCAGTTCATGCGATCCAACGTGGTATACAAATTTACGTGCCCGGGATGTCCCGGAATTTACGTTGGATCGACTAGGAGGCTGCTGCAGATGAGATACTGCAGTCACATGGGCTTTAGTTTCAGGACCGGTCAAAAATTAAGTAGGCCTGAACACTCAAACATAAAAAACCACGCAATCAATTGCAAGATAAAGGTGAAGAAACAACACTTCTCTATTTTAGGCTCGGTTAAAGACTCTGATTACATAACCACTCTAGAGTCATTATATATTAAACGTCTTGTTCCCTCGTTGAATAGTGGAGTTTCATCTTCTCCGCTTTATCTGGCATAGTCAACGTTTTAACTTCTTGCCCAAGTCTAGTCATTCTACCTCCTTCCTTCTCAACTAACGGTAGGTTGCGCCTTGGTATTTGTTTTTTATTTGTACTTTTTACTTTTTAGTTTTACTTGTCAATTTTTAGTCCTTTATGTCAATTTTAAGTTAATTTTAGTCTTTTTACTATATGAGAATCCTGCTATTATTGAATGCTAATATGTATGTGTTTTTTATCTCAACAGACGAAGATGCACATTGATGTGCGAAAACGTCTCTAATAAATTATTCTTCTTTGATGTGGTTGTCTGCGATTTCCTGAATGGATGTATGTGATATACCTGCATAGCCTGTTTGTTCCGTGATGATTCGACGCCTGTTTCCTAGTTTTCCTTTTCGTTCTTCGCCTCCGCCTTAGTGGGATTCGTCACTTTTCACAAATACTGAGATGTCGTTACCCAGCAACTACCTTGTCTATTTCAAGAAGACTGGAGAAGGCAACTCTTAAGCTCCAGAAAGCAAGATGCGACCTAGATTTCCTTCAATATTGCGAGCTAAACGAAGTTATTCCCGAAGTTCATCCGCTTCAAACTCTATAAGTCCTGCCTTTATAGTACGGAGTTCTACAGAGATACGTTAAGGACACTTCTTCGCAAAGAGATTGATACAAAGCAGACCGCAATACAGAAGCTTGATATTACTGTAAACAACTGAAAAATGTACTATTTAATGACTTGTCTTTTTTGGACCGTATTATTTTCCAGAAATATTTTAATAAACATATAAATGATTTATAGATAATGTTCACCCAGCGCCACCAAAGGAAATTGCAGAGCTTAGGAGTTGCTACTCCTGTTTTTAACCAAATGTAATTGTATTTTTAATTTTTCTAACTATGTGCTGTCTAAGAGAGAAGAATTTTTACTTTCGTTTGGCTTGAATTTTGTTTACCTTCTTATAGACCTGACTATGCCAGATTCTTTTATCCACTGGAAGTGTTGTTTCAACGTCTAATCAAACTTGATGTATATAAATGTTAGCAATTTACAACAGAAAATTTCCTCTTTGGCCCATAAGACCTATTCTCAACTGAAGGTCTCGTGGACCCCGTTCTTTAGAAAAGATGACTTGCAATTATTACTCACACTTAGAAAAAGAGATGATCTAGTTATTGTAAGCAGACAAGGGAAAAGGTGTTGTAATCTTAAACAAAACTGAATATACAACTAAAATTGAAGAAATTCTCTCCGATAATACTAAATTTAAACTTCTAGGAGAGCCTAATTTTTTAGATATTTATAAACGTGAAGATAAAATTAACAGATTTTTAAGGAAACTAAAAAATGAAAACATATTGGATGAAAAATACATACCAAAAAACTTTTTGTCTCGGGTTCGTCATTTAGCATTCTTTACGGACTACCGAAATTCATAAGCCTGGTTTGCCTATTAGACCAATTATGGCGGCATACAAAACAGTCCATCTTTTTAATATATCTAAATTTTTAGTATCTATTTTAAATAGAGTTTTTCTTTTAACCAATACAATGTGAAAAACGGTTACGAGTTTCAAGATCAAATAACTAAACAGGATGGTGAACTCTTTATGGCCAGTTTTGACGTGGAGTCGTTGTTTACGAATGTCCCTATTAATGAAACTATAAACATCATAATTGACAGAATATTTCCAAATGAAGAGTTTTTATTTCATGGTTTTAATAAGCTGCTTTTTAAGCAAATTTTAGAACTTGCCGTTCACGACTCAGCTTTTGTTTTTAACAATAAATTATATTCTCAGGTAGATGGTGTGGCCATGGGTTCTCCCTTGGGTCCATTATTCGCAAATTTCTTTATGTCTAGTCTTGAACAAGAATTTTTGAATTCTTGTCCTAATTCTTTTAAACCATTGTTTTACAGAAGGTACGTGGACGATACCTTCTCCCTTTTTAGATACGAATGGCAAGCTTTACAATTTTTACAGTTTATTAATTTGAAACACCTAACATTAATTTTACTGTGGAACTCGAAAACGGTAATTCATTACCGTTTCTTGATATTTGCATAACTAGGGATCAGTCAATTTTTAACACTTCAGTTTTTAGAAAGAAAACATATACGGGACTTTCTAATAATTTTATAGTTCTTGTCAAAAGAGTTTTAAGCTTAATGCAATCTCCACTCTGGTTCATAGAGCAATAAAATACTCATCAAACTGGGATATCTTTCATAAAGAAATTGAATTTTTATCTAATATCTTCCAACGAAACTCGTACCCTAAGAATGTATTTTTTAATTTGTTAACAAACTTTTAACTTTGCATTTTAAACCACCCATTCAATGATAGGCGTACCAAAAGAAACTAATGTATGCCTCCATACCATATATATACAAAAGCAAATTTTCACAACACCTAACTAGAATCATAGAAAGTGAAAATTCCCTGTCTAAATATAAAACTATATCTAACAACCCATGCAAAATAGGCTCTTTTTTTTCTGCTTCAAAGATCGTCTGCAGCAGTTCATGCGATCCAACGTGGTATACAAATTTACGTGCTCCCGGGATGTCCCGGAAATTTACGTTGGATCGACTAGGAGGGCTGCTGCAGATGAGATACTGCAGTCACATGGGCTTTAGTTTCAGGACCCGGTCAAAAAATTAAAGTAGGCCTGAACACTCAAACATAAAAAACCACGCAATCAATTGCAAGATAGAGGTGAAGAAACAACACTTCTCTATTTTAGGCTCGGTTAAAGACTCCTGATTACATAACCCACTAGAGCATTATATATTAAACGTCTTGTTCCCTCGTTGAATAGTGGAGTTTCATCTTCTCCGCTTTATCTGGCATAGTCAACGTTTTAACTTCTTGCCCAAGTCTAGTCATTCTACCTCCTTCCTTCTCAAACTAACGGTTGGTTGCGCCTTGGTATTTGTTTTTTATTTGTACTTTTTACTTTTTAGTTTTACTTGTCAATTTTTTAGTCCTTTATGTCAATTTTAAGTTAATTTTAGTCTTTTTACTATATTGAGAATCCTGCTATTATTGAATGCTAATATGTATGTGTTTTTTATCTCAACAGACTGAAGATGCACATTGTATGTGCGAACGTCTCTAATAAATTATTCTTCTGATGTGGTTGTCTGCGATTTCCTGGAATGGATATATTATATATATATATATATATATATATATATATATATATATATATATTTATATATATATAAATGTGTGTGCGCGTGTCTGTCTGTGAGTGTGCGTGCGTACCCTCATCATCAGTACTTTATGAAGTTTTACTTGGTTCATAACTGTCCAGCGAATCGCAAGTAGCTGCGCACTTACTGAGACAAATAATCTACTCTCCTATTTCCCATTGCTACCCGGCTTCATGTTACGCGCAACAACCCATGTCTCTCTACCGAGAAACAGCGGAGACGCAATCTTAACAACGCCTAGTTATCGCGGCAAACAGCCCTATTAGCGTCCCGTCCTAATCAAGGGGCATGGGGAAATGCTCCGAAGCTAGCGGTTCTATTATTTGGGCCCTGACGTCAACTATGCTTGGTGGACCGCGGGACGTGGGCGGATGGTAGTGGAGGATGTAGCCCAGGGAGGTAGGTATAGGGGTGTCGGGGAGGAGGGGGGATTACCATAGGCGTGGGCCGTAGCTTCGTAGAACGCTGCTGGGCGAAATGGAATAGGCTCAGAAGGGGGAAAATTATGATACGGCGTTTAATGAAGTTTTGGCTCTCATTGCTCCGGGTATGGGGAACGTAAATATACTCGCGTGATTTACAAAAATCACGCTGCGAGATAAAAGTTCTCGAGCGTTTTATTGTGAGGATGGACGAAGGGAACTGATGCAGTAAGACGAAAGTAGTGGAGAAGTCGCTGGGAACTTGTGCTTCATTTTTTGTAGATGAAAGAATGATTTGAATGAACTGCAGTGAAGGTGAATGATGCAGTTATCATGATCCATTTCAGGTATTTTATTATTATTATTCAGTCAGTGAGCGCTATTTATATGGAACAAGCCACATACCAGGGACCATTGAACTTGAAATTCAAGCTTATAGAGAATATATTATTATTATTATTATTAATTATTATGTTTCAGAAGATGAACCCTATTCATATGGAATAAACATACAGGGTCGTTGACTTGAAATTCAAGCTTACAGGGATTATATTATTATTATTATTATTATTATTTTTTTTTTTTTTTTTTTTTTTTTTTTTTTTTTTTTTTTTTTTTTTTGCTCTATCACAGTCCTCCAATTCGACTGGGTGGTATTTATAGTGTGGGGTTCCGGGTTTGATCTGCCTCCTTAGGAGTCCATCACTTTTCTTACTATGTTTGTGCCGTTTCTGAGGATCACACTCTTCTGCATGACTCCTGGAGCTACTTCAGCGTCTAGTTTTTCTAGATTCCTTTTCAGGGATATTGGGATGTGCCTAGTTCTCCTATGATTATGGGTACGATTTCCACTGGGCATATCCCATGCATATCCTTCTTATTTCTATTTTCAGATCTTGATACTTATCCATTTTTTCCCTCTCTTTCTCTTCAACTCTGGTGTCCCATGGTATTGCGACATCAATGAGTGATACTTTCTTCTTGACTTTGTCAATCAACGTCACGTCTGGTCTGTTTGCATGTATCACCCTATCCGTTCTGATACCAATAGTCCCAGAGGATCTTTGCCTGATCGTTTTCTATCACTCCCTCAGGTTGGTGCTCGTACCACTTATTACTGCAAGGTAGCTGATGTTTCTTGCACAGGCTCCAGTGGAGGGCTTTTGCCACTGAATCATGCCTCTTTTTGTACTGGTTCTGTGCAAGTGCCGGGCATTCGCTTGCTATGTGGTTTATGGTTTCATTTTTCGTATTGCACTTCTTACATATGGGAGAGATGTTATTTCCGTCTATCGTTCTTTGAACATATCTGGTTCTTAGGGCCTGATCTTGTGCCGCTGTTATCATTCCTTCAGTTTCCTTCTTTATTATTATTATTATTATTATTATTATTATTATTATTCAGAAGATGAACCCTATTCATATGGAAGAAACCTACAGGGGTCGTTGACTTGAAATTCAAGCCTCCAAAGAAAATGGGGTTCGTTGGGAAAATCCCTATCACGATAACGGGAATCGAACCCGTATCCCGAGTAATCAGAACGAGGTCACGTTGCTGTACGAGGCCGTCCTGTCGCGGGTTCCAATCCAACTACCGGGCATCGGAATGATTTCGTATTTCTTGCATCTGGATCTAAGGCTGTGCGCAGAAAGTGTGAAGAAAAGAATTCAAGGAAGTTAAGAGGGAGTTGTGGCTATTGTAATTATATAAGTATCTGGCAGCAAAATGATCAGTAGATTCTATATATATATATACTATATATATATATATATATATATATATATATATATATATATAATATATATATATATATATAGCATATATATGTATATATGTATGTAGTATATATATATATATATATATATATATCATATATACGTATATATACTATATACGTACATATATATATATATATATATATATATATATATATATATGCTCAAAAAATTAACGTAGATGCACGTGACTTCATTAAACAAGCGAATATCACAGGGAAATAATAGACAGAAAATCCCATGCGCGTTTCGTCTTTAACTAAGACATTGTTTTAGTGAGAGGAAAGCGCTTAGATTTCTACCTGTCATATATATATATATATATATATATATATATATATATATATATATATATATATATATATATATATATACATGTGTGTGTGTGTGTGTGTGTGCGCGCGCAGTGGACTCTGCCCTCTTCATGTCCTCATTTGAAGACCAAGAAAGAGAAAGGACGCATAAGGCAAATCTCGCGCAAAAAACGAGGGGTCCAGGGCAGAACTTCATTTGGAGAACAAGATAAGTAAAACAGACCATAAATCCAGCAAACGAGTCGCGAACTGGACTGGAGACCTTCAGCGACGTAAACAGGAGGTCCCTCTCAGGAGAAAATGAAACCTAGAGTTCTCGGAATGCTTTTAGAAAGGACAAATGAAAATGACCAGGGTATACTCTGTTACCCAAAGGGACGTGGGTCCCAGGCCAGCTGAAACTCAGTGGTTTGCCATATAACAGCGAACAGAAAAAAAAAAAATTGTACTTTTTGAAAGCCTTTTCGATCACATGGAAAAATCTGCAATTTCGTGATTTTTTACGTATCAGAGAAAATGCTATCACAAAGAAATATGCAGTGTCAGAGATTTTGGACACGAATGAATAGACTGAAATAAGTTAATGCAGTGTATTTCTTTTCCATTTCCAAACAAAATCGTAATTTTCATAACATTGGAACCATTATGTGGCACTGTAAATGATGATGATGATGGCTAATAAAAAAAAGATCAGACTGAAATTCCTCCTGAGGTTTGGTATATGTATAACAAATGCCATATCCTAATAATCTGGCTGGGGAAGATTGTGGTTCAATTAAAACTTGAATACCTACAACTATATGAATAACATTTCGTTGCTTATCAGCTCCAATACCGTCAAACTAAGCTTGCTATTTGCAAGTGAACCAATGATATAATTTACTGTAGTTACCGATGAAGCTTTTTAGATATGTAAATAAATGATTATCCCGCCTTTTCGTTGACTGCTTAATTCGCTACCATCAAGCTGACATTCTTATTTACATGTGATCCTATGATGTAATTCACTGTAGTTGCCATTAGTCCTTTTCATATAAATATATGAAAAATGATTCCATTTCCCTTAAGACTATCCTACGAATAAGACTGCTCGGGATTGGTTCTAGGTTCCCTTGGAAGTGGATTTCCCATGAATAAATCTGACATTACACCGATGCCTTATTTTGAATAGTTATGAAGGGCTGGAACTGAATTCCCGTAGGTATCTTGGCGTTCTCTCTCTCTCTCTCTCTCTCTGTCTGTCTGTCTCTGTCAAGATCTCTTCTTCCCCCCCTCTCTCTATCTCTCTCTCTTTCTCCCTGTGTGTGTCTGTCTGGCTCTCTCCTCCTCCTCCTCATCCTCTTTGTCTGTCTGTTTAGATCTGTTCTTACCCCCCCTCTCTACTCTCTTTCTTCCTGTGTGTGTGTCTGTCTGGCTCTTTCCTCCTCCTCCTCCTTCTCTCTCTCTCTCTCTCTCTCTCTCCTCTCTCTCTCTCTCTCTCCTTGTTTTTCACCAGATTCCCTTGATGGAATCTACTTCAGCAAGTGGCGACAATAATCAAAAGTAATTGCTATTTGAATAAAGTCTTTACATGAATCCGACACTTGTATTTTAGACGACAGTGATCTAAAGAAATACAAATGCCGCTTCAGTTACGTGTAAGACACAGATGGAAATAATGCAAAACGTATACGATTACATAAAAACGTCAAACACCTATCTCCTAACACATATATATGCAAATAAATACATAGATGTATGCATGGATGAGCATGGACGATGAGTTCCAGAACTTCATGTCTCGGAGGAAAGAGAACTTTGAGCGAGTCCAGATTATAACATTAATCTGATGAAAACGAGAATATAGAAAGAAGAGAAAGAGAGAGAGAGAAATAAAAATAACATATTTTTACTCACAATAACAAAAAGGCAGAAGAGAAAGGGGAAGAAAATCTTTGATATTTTTCCGAAATTTCACCGATGAATGGAGCGTGAGGAGCTGCCTCTTCGTATGTTTGTATGTTTGTTTGTTTCTTTCTTCCTTTCTTCTGTGAAATCTACGCGGGAGAGGAGGGCGTAGACGCTGATCAGCGTCAGCGTAAGTTAGGGAAAGATGGGCTAAACCTCTTTGGACTTCGTGTCGATTCATAGCTTCCTATCTTAATGAAACCATTCTTATGCAGATTAAATGGCTAACTATGGCGAGAGAGAGAGAGAGAGAGAGAGAGAGAGAGAGGGTGGGGGTTGACTTGCTTTCACATTACGCAACCATCTCATTATTATAAACATATCCGACATCATCAAAGGAACTGGTGTCTCGTTGTTGAACAATGAAAGGGCCTCGAGAAATGTCGAAGAAAATCCAAAGACCTTCCTTCATTCTCTTTTCCTCGACGCGGAGGCGCAAAGATCATAGTGCGATGCCAGGAGACTACAGGAGGAGGAGGAGGAGGAGGAGGAGGAGAAGGAGTCCTCAGCCTCTCTCCCCTTTCCACTCGGTGATCTTTCACGGGCTCTTGGCTGGAACTGAAGGATACGCATTAAGTCGAAATATCTACGGTAGTGCTGACAGTGTACCTCGCGAGGTGAACTGTAGGTTTCACACAAGGTTCAGCGCAGCGTCACTTCGGCATCTAGCCGCAACCCCTTCCTTTCTTTTTACTACACCTCCGTTCATATTCCCATTCTTCCATCTTACCTTCCAACCTTTCCTATCAAAATGGTTTCAACATTAGTTTCAACGCTGAATGACCTCTTAGGTCCCAGAGATTGGCCTTTGGCCTGAATTTGATATTCCGATCCCGAAATATCTACAGAGTAAAATTATTTCGACCCGTTTTTGCCGTAAATTGCCTGTGTCGTTAGGGCTGTAATGTATAGCTATACATTCTGACAGCAATATTGCTGTGAGGTGTAGGTTTGAAAGACAGAGGCCAGCAATTTTCCAAGGTTCCAGAACGGCAATAAGATTGCAATAGAATGAAAGATTGCTGTAACTCGCACCTTCAAGGCTTATTGGCAAAGTGTTTTTTTTTTCTCTGAATTATTGCTGCTAAGGGTTGCAAGGTTGCTGTGGCCTGAAAGAGTTGAAGTTTGCTCCAACCCGAAAACGGTTGCAAGCTGTAAGAACCCCATCTTGAGTGAAAGGGTTGCTAAAAGCGAAATGGTATCTCCGAGCTGAAGGATTGTGGCGCTAATCCAGATAATTAAGTCAGCTGATTGGGTCAATCTCACTGACATCCTACAGAAGATTACACGGGCGCAATTATCAACGTCTAGACAGAGAATTACCAAAGTGAGAAAGAGCTTACAATCACTGCCGGTTATTTACGAAGGCCTCTCTCGTGAGTGCGGGAAAAGAAATTCATTTTTTCTTCTGAAATCAGACGAAGATCAGACCAATTCACCGCACTTAAACTTGTCTTGTACAACTAGATGAGGTGGATTAAGTATTTTAGGTTGTTGCAAATGTAACAGAGATCGTAGAGGTTTTCCGTTGTTCACGTTTACTGTTGGGACTAATCTTTCTTTTATTCTTTATTAGCTACGAAATGACTCACTCTTACCACCCAAAAATTAGATAGCACGTTAAGTAACAGGTAATACCAATTTATATTACTCTCTTAATTAAGCTAACAATGTTTATTTGAGTTTCGTTACTATTTTCATCAGTGTGATCAAACTGACTTGAGATGTTTATTAAGGCTGTGTCCACTGTACCTTTTTCCAGGTCCCTGTAAAACGCGTGAATTTTAAATAAGGCGTGATCCGACCTCCAGCTTAGTCGTGTTTGTGCTAAAATCTACGGTCAAATAGCGCATTGTTTCACCAACGAAAATTAAAATGAATACGCTATATGTAATTAGAAAGAATTCTTATGTACTGTTTAACATGCACATTATTTATTTTTTACATCTTCATTCTAATAAATAAATCATAAACATCCTATCCTAAAATTCCTGTATCTTTAACTCAACGCGAAACACCTTTTTCAGACCTTTTTAGGCTTTTCCATGGGGTTTTCCTAACAATCTCCCCAACAAGAACAACAACAGCAAGAGTAACAACAACAGCAACAAGGTAATTTGTAGGCTTACTCCCCGAGTAAGTGATAACAGGTGTCGTAGTGGTGCGATTTACCGGGAGCCAAAAAAAAAAACAAAAAAACTTAAAGTTTTTGAAGATTTCAAGATTTCCAGTGACTTCCTTTTTCTTAGTTATCAATGACATTGAAAAGTAAAATTCACAACCAATTTTGTCTAATATTTGAGCGATAGTGTAAACAGACTGGTTAGTGGATGTAGTATATTGGTTGTAAAGACAACTGGAAGGTAATGAACAATTATTTAGTTCTTCAGCAAAATCGAACTCTCGTCAATTTGTTCAGAGCTTCTGTGAGCTTAAACTAAGTCGACAGCGCAAGTAATAACTTCACATTCATAATTTATTCATATTCATAATTTATAATTTCATCTGTTTAATAAGCATCGTATCATTTCCATATTAAATACAAAGCAATCAAGGTTGTCTGCTCGAGAATGTTATTGAAACTTGCAAGTATATATCACAGGTGAGCAATGATTAAAGATTTGATGCATTTATATCTCAAAGTACCTAAGTATCTATTTAGATCGATCTGAAGTGTATTTATGTATTATAACCATGCCTTCACTGTTTGAAACGTTATAGCATAGATGCATGTAGCACGCGCATTTCATTTTAAAAGAGAGAGAGAGAGAGAGAGAGAGAGAGAGAGAGAGAGAGAGAGAGAGAGAGAGAGAGAGTCTCCAACTTCTTTGAAAACATGAAAAAGAAGTTTTCTCCCAGCAAGAAACGTACCACACACGCAAGGGAAGTGACGATCCTCCTCTTGCTTCTTTCATCTGTGTCTAGTGTCTGGGGTTTACGACATTCCTCGTGAAGATATATAGAATAATTAGTTATGAAGAAAAAAAAACTACAAATCTCATTAAGAGGGAAAATCAACACAAGGCAGATATCTTCGAATCACAAAGGGATTTTTTTCCTTCTCTTCACATCAATCATTTGTCATCTTCATTCGTTCGACTATTATCCTCCACCTCATTGTAACCTAGACCGTGCCTATAGACCTTGGTGTTATCCTTGAGGACTTCAAGGACTCTGTTGTGAAGAATCATGTGCTTAGCCTCAGGATAGAGAAACAGCCTCACGGGAGTAAACAACATCCATTTCAAATTGCTTTGTGGATGCTTAGGTACATTAAAATTTTCCCGTATCCCTGTGTAGTAAGTAGGACAACACAACATCAGGTAATGAAACTGAAATTGTACAAAATTAAAATGGTAAAAAAGACGAATTCAAAAGACAAATATATTTCTTTAATCAAATGAAAAGTTATTCTACATTGAACCACTCCCGTTGAAAGACTTCAGAGATGCAGAAACATGATGCAGACATGTTATGTGATGAAAATGTGATGAATAACTGATGAATGAGTATTTGGTCTTAGTTCCTCCGTGCCCTCTGTATGCCTACCGAGAGCAACGACTGAAATGATATCCGTAAAGAGAGAGAGAGAGAGAGAGAGAGAGAGAGAGAGAGAGAGAGAGAGAGATTCGAAACTGTAGCTATAGGCACGATAACCTTGGGCTCTCGAATAATGGATGAATATACCATTAAAATCTAAAAATATTTAATATTTATTTCTCTTTTATTCTAAGCCACAAGGTTAATCTAGATAAATTATTCAACAGATTACGGATAGCATTGAGCATCCTTATGCTCCCTAGATGTGATCAAGTGAAGATGAGTCGGCGGCTGGCCCCTCTAACGGTGCCAGAAGCACGATCCACGGCTAATCTTAACCGTAAATAAAATAAAAACTATTGAGGCTAGAGGGCTGCAATTTGGATGTTTGATAATCGAAGGGTGGATGATCAACATACCAATTCGCAGCGCCTCCAGCCTCAGTAATTTTTAAGGTCTGAGGGCGGACAGAAAAAGCGCGGACGGACAGACAAGCCAACTCAACAGTTTTCTTTTGCAGAATACTAAAAAGAGAGATTTATATTATATTCGCCTTCCCATTATCATATTGAAAAAAAATTTGTTTACAGATTTTTTTATTACTGCTGTCTATACATCATCCAACGAACACTTTTGGGGAGAAACAAGTGACAAGAGGAACTCATTGTCCTTGATTTCTGTAGTAGAAGAAAACTGAGGGGAGGAGGAGGAGGAGGAGGAGGAGGAGGAGGAAGCAGAAGAGAAACTGAAGAGCCGAGGAAAGTGGAGGAGAGCGTGGAAGAATAAGACAATTAACTCCCAGTCATATGGCATCATCATTAGGTCGTAGCAGCTGATCTCAATTGGTTCCCTGGTGAAGGATCGCGTCATCAATATTCCTGAAAGGAGACGCGACGCAGAGGAAACTGGGGTGACATAGAATCCCTGATTCTCGCCCTATAACAGTCGATTGCGATGGCTTCCTTCGAACCTGGAGTCCTTTTCTCAAGGTCAGAGGCTCAAAGTGCGTCATTGTTCACCTTCTTGTTAATTCATCTATTTCCTCAGTTATTTTTTATCATTTTATCGGGCGTCTTCATTGAAACTTTACGTAGAATGGCGTCGTTGGTCACATTTGAGCTTTTGCGTTAACGGAGAAAGTTTGTATAAACGCATAAAAAAAACCCCATAAGATATTTGTTTGAGGAATTCTGAAAATGTTCACTTAAATAATCTTGTGAATTATGAATTTAAAAAAAAAGACTAAAAAGAAAGAAGACAGGTAACAGATGTGTGAGAGATGAAGTCATTATTATTATTATTATTATTATTATTATTATTATTATTATTATTATTATTATTATTATTATTATTATTTTATTATTATTAAAGTAATTGCTGCCTCAGCTGCTTTAATTTTATTAAAATAGAGAAGAACGCAGCTGAGGCAGCTATTACTTTTAATAAAACATGTTTAAAAGAGGGTTTACTTCCAGCATCTTATTATTATTATTATTATTATTATTATTATTATTATTATTATTATTATTATTATTATTATTTTATATTCAGAAGGCGAACCCTATTCACACAGAAAAACCCCACGGGGGAAATTGACTTGAAATTCAAGCTTCCAAAGAATACGGTGTTCATTAGAGAGGAGTAACGGGAGGTAACTGGAAACCCAGAGTGTACGAAATTAAGCCAATGAGTCCCCCCCCAAGCCTGCTTTGTGTAAACGGACGGCGTATATATCAGCCGATAAACTACCGTTGCCAGGCAACGCAAATGAGGCTAATGCCTAAGCGTCAGAGTGTGAAGTGGACAGTGTCTATTGTTCAGTGACAAAAAAGTTCTCTTTATCTCTCACGTTCTCTGCCTCTTTCCTTTCCTCTTTCTCTTTCTCTTTCTCTTTCCCTCAGTTCGTTTCGGCTTTACAGGTGAGAGTTCAATCTCAGGTGTCTTCCTGCAAGCGTATTGATTTTGCAAAGCTTTGCTCCCTGCTGTTGTTGTTGTTGTTCATGCTGTTGTTGTTATTTTTTTTTGTGTGGAGTGTAGAGCAGCTTTCCGTTCCAGAGGTGGACCAATGCCAGAGTTCTTTCGGCTTCGTGTTGTCTGTTTATGTTCCTCATGAAGTGACATACATTTACATACATTTTTTCTTTCTTTGTTTTCTTTATAATGGAAGCTTTATTAGCGCCTGTACTTCTGGCTTTTGTGATTTCTCTTTTGTGCTTGCATCACATTAAGATATATATATATATATATATATATATATATATATATATATATATATATATATATATATATATATATATATATATATATATATATATATATATATATATATATAATATCTGCTGTTAACTTGTTACCAGAAACATATGTAATTGTAACATTACAGATACAATCAAGAAAAAATATTACGCAACTTAGCTCTCCATCAAATGTCCAAACAAAAAGCTCTGATATTTACAAACTTAAAATATTCCGGCAAACATTTGTAATTCGTACATACTTAAAAAATGGTGCGGAAGAGTAAGAAGAAAAAAAAAATTATACTTCGCCTAAAAAGGGGAAATGAAATCTAAATTTTCCTGAAATGTTCACCAGATGCAGTTGCCACCACATTTAGCAACTTCGAGCAGCGTGGCCTTGGTCAGAACCCTCAGTGTAAAACGCCCGCTACAAAACTAAAGTTGTCTTAGTGATAAAACCTCCGTAGCGTTCGATGGGTAGGGGGATGGGCGGGCGTCTGGAGAAATTTCACAGCTTTTGTAGTCTGCAATGGAGGTTGTATTTGAGTGTGTGCGAGTGCATGTGTGTGTGTGTGTGTGTGTGTCGTGTACGTGTGTAGTTATACTTGCTTACGATAATTTGCCTTTGTTTTGTGTGTGTGTAGTTATACTTGCTTAAGATGTTTTGAATATATTTGTATTTACGAGTATACTTGTG
>NC_061106.1:19621708-19641708 GCF_015104395.2 Macrobrachium nipponense
CAACTAATGCTTAGAAGATTCTATCCTTAAAAGAAAAGTAATTAGTTCTCCATTTAATAACCCGCATCTAATGTTACTTCATTATACCACCTGAAGCTCATTACAACCGAATCGTCGCCCAAACCCATATAACCCGATCCTCCTCGCGTCTGAACCCGCGCTGGGGGAAAGGCCATGAAAACATTATGAGGAAAGTTGAACGGTGTACCAAAACCACTAACACAGGGCGGCCCGGCACACACCCCACCCCCGGCCCCCCGCCACAAGAGCATCCAAGCCTATACCCCCAGGAGCATCCAAACCCCAGTCCCTAACCCCATCGCACGATCCCCATTGCCAGGGAGCGAGCTAGCGAGCGACCTTCTGCCTCTCTGGCAAGGCCCAGCAGCAGCAGCAGCAGCAGCAGCCACGGTCACAACTTCCTCCGAACAGCTCGTAATTGAAGGGATAAACCAGGGTACTGGTTCTGAGGTGTGACCTCTCCATCCCCAGTTCAAGCACTCCGTCGTGAGACAATTGAAGATGCTATGGCTTAAAGATGTTCCCGGGTTGCTGTTCTCATTACGGTGGTGGTGAGAGGCCGGGGGAAGGGGAACCCCCCCAGCTGCAGGGGTGGGGAAGCTCTGGATGAGATTGAACTCACAAATGCCTCTCAAGATCGCAGATTGAGGGATAAGTGGAATCTATTCATTGACTTAATTATCTGTTTGCAAAAATAATCACGCACTCTTAATCAATTTGGGATATGCGAGAGGACTAATAAATCCATGTGTGTGAATAAAGTAATACGTCAAGCTGAGAAAGTTGTTTGTATTATTAGTAAATAATTGGACAATATCCCGAGACCCGTTATCTCGTTCTCATACTCGTGGGAGCTCCGGTATTGTGCCAGACGTACGATTCCCTTAAGTACTTTCATTTTCATTTACATTAGTAATGACATACAATGAACTTCGTGACAAGCAGTAAACGGATATGCAAATAAACGATTGGAAATGTATTGTAGCACGTATAAAAAGAGTAATACATACGACCTTGCTGTTTAACAAAAAATGTGACTCAGATCAATGACAGTAGTACCAACCTTACCGGCCAGCGTGACTCCTTTCACCGACTGTCATAAAGAAAATATAGAACGAGAAAGACGCAGTTTCTAGTGTTATCTGAACTAACTACGCTGAATTCCGCGTGGGTAGTTAACTTGCTGCGACATCTATTAATCAGAGCGTAAATGTGAATCTGGAAAGTGTCAAATGGAACACCCGGTTCGTCGAAAAGTCCCTGTACGTTTTGGTCTCTTCCAGTGGACTAGTTGCCCGCCTGTCTCCTCTTTGGATCCCCTTTGTTTGCCGGGTCTGTCTATCGGCTCGGATAAACGTCGACGATGATTTAATCAGCTGGGCGTATCTAAACAATTACAATCGCTGATTACGACGGAATGCAGATGAGAGGTCACCTCCTTTTTTAATGGGGTTAAATCAATGTACGGCACGTCGAGCGTTTCTTTCATGCGTGATTTATTATATTTTTTTTTTCTGGAGAAAGTTTCAATGAACGTTGATTGTTTTTCTCAATTACTCGTATATGGCGTTGGAAATAACTGATAATCGTATCACTGAACAGGGAAATAGAACAAGGACGTGTTACTGTTTCATCAGTCTTCCAATTCATGCGGGTCAAAAAGCGTTCGAAATCATTGCGCTTCCGTGGAAAGCATATGGCGCCAAGCACCGCCGACCCAGGCTTACGCAATAAGTGATTTATGTCCCACTGGGACCCCAAACCGTGTAACTCTTGTTAAAGCAGTGTCTGCGTTCATGTGACATATTCTAACTCTTTTGTATCGAGTATCGCATGCATATCCATCGCTTGTAGACAGGTCACATTGGCCTGTTGCCCGTTATCGCATCTTTTTAGCTGGTGGTGTTACGAACACACATTATGGCGGCCCCCTCCCCCTCCAAAATCCCCATCCCTGACGATGTAGTAAATCATAGACGAGAAGAAAAGGAAGTCGAATAACTCTACGGATCTTAAGCTCCACATTTCGGATCGATATCGTCTGATTGACAACATTGAAGTCTTTATCAGAATGATATGGATATCTTCATTAGCCTTATCGCATTGTCATTAACCTTTGCTATGCGTATAGACACACCATAATCCTATAAACGTAGAAGAGATTAATTGAAAAAAGAGAAGCGTGCCGCGAGATTATATTACATAGAAAAAATAAACAAATAACGTGTACTCTGAACTAGGGACTGGCCCCTACGGTACGGCTCCTAAACACCGTAAATAAAAGATTGGTTTTTAATGTGACGGAATGATGCGCTCGCAAGCTTGCTCACTCGCTCGCTCGCCCTCGCGTGCGCGTGAAAAAAAAAATGGGTTGGCATGTTAGTGTTTCCTTAAATTATGTTGCAGGGCGTGGAATTAATGCAGCCTAATGCAATAGAAAGCCCGAAGTGCATTACCGGCTGCTTTTAAAACGCCGATGGAAAACGGAATGGCGCGCTCCCGAGGGGAATGGCGCTGCTGCCCTTTGATTCGGAATTTTTACTATTTTTTTTGTAACCGACTGGACTTTCTCTCTCTCTCGCTCTCTCTCTCTCTCTCTCTCTCTCTCTCTCTCTCTCTCTCTCTTACCGGCACAAAAACCGAATATTTTTTTTTAAATCTCCAACTCTCGCTGAAATGTATTTAGTATCTTTTCCCATATTTGTCTGCTTTCTCTCTTCTTAAATGCTATCTTAGTTTATTAAGAGAGAGAGAGAGAGAGAGAAAAGAGAGAGAGAGAGAGAGAGAGAGAAATTCTATCCTTCGTTTATTGAGAGAGAGAGAGAGAGAGAGTATCCTTACTTTATTGAGAGAGAGAGAGAGAGAGATAGAGAGAGAGAGAAAGTATTTTCTAAACCTCTTTCTCTCCCCGTCTTTTGCTCACATGGGTAAAGTGGTATTTTATTCCATATCCCTCTCTTTTCCCTTTTCTAGAACAGCCGTGCGTAGTTGAGAGAGAGAGACCTTACCTTACAGACCTTACAGTTCGTTCGGGTTGCCCCAGGTCCCTCAGTGTGAGGCGCCTCTAATGTCTACCAGAGAGTTGCTAGTACATCTTCCGGTATATTTTGCATCTTCCAATCTTGGATAGTCTGGGATGCAGTTTAGATATTTGTCGAGCTTATTCTTAAACACATCTACGCTCACTCCTGATATATTCCTCAGATGAGCTGGCAACGCATTGAATAGACGCTGCATTATCGATGCTGGTGCGTAGTGGATTAATGTTCTGTGTGCTTTCCTTATTTTTCCTGGTATAGTTTTGGGCACTATTAATCTACCTCTGCTTGCTCTTTCTGATATTTTTAGTTCCATGATATTTTCTGTTATTCCTTCTATCTGTTTCCATGCCTGAATTATCATGTAGCGTTCTCTTCTCCTTTCTAGACTATATAATTTTAAGGATTGTAGTCTTTCCCAGTAGTCTAGGTCCTTAACTTCTTCTATTCTAGCTGTAAAGGACCTTTGTACACTCTCTATTTGTGCAATATCCTTTTGATAGTGTGGGTACCATATCATATTGCAATATTCAAGTGGGACTACGAACATATGTTTTATAAAAGCATAATCATGTGTTTCAGCTTTTCTTGTTTTGAAGTGCCGTAACAACATTCCCATTTTTGCTTTACATTTTGCCAACAGAATGGCTATTGATCATTGCATAACATGTTCCTATTCATCATCACACCAAGGTCTTTAACTGCTTCCTTATTTGTGATTGTCTCATTATTAGGTCCCCTATATGCATATAGCTTTCCTTCTCTGTCTCCATAATTTATTGATTCAAATTTATCAGAGTTAAATACCATCCTATTTTACCTCTGCCAACTCATATACTTTGTTAAGGTCTCTTTGTAGAGCGTTCCTATCTTCATCACAAGTAATTTCTCTACTCATTCTTGTGTCATCAGCGAACTACTCACTACCGAATCCTTAACATTACTGTCTATGTCTTCAATCATAATAACAACAATATTGCAGCTTAGGCACCCCCCCCCCCCGTACCTTGTGGCAGCACCTGATATTACCTTGGTTTCATCCGATTTCTCATCGTTTGCAATAACTATCTGTTTTTTCTGTGTAAAAATTCTTTAACCATCTTCCTACTTTATCTACGATATTTGTGTTTTCTAATTTTCTTTGCTAATATATTATGGTCTACTTTGTCAAAAGCTTTTGCAAAGTCTAGATAAAACCACATCTGTTTCATTTCCGCTTTTCATATTTTTGAATATGTTCTAACGGTGGACTAAAAACAGTTGGGTTTGTGTACTTTTTCCGGGTACGAAACCGTGTTGTCCTATATTAAACAAATTATTTTTTATTAAATGTTTCATAATATTTTTCTTCATTACCCTTTCATACACTTTCATAATATGTGATGTTAGACTCACAGGCAATTACTTGCCTCTAGTCTTGATCCACTTTTGAAAGTAGGGGTGATATATGCTAATTTGTGCTCATCATAAATCTTGCCTGTATCTACACTTTGTCTTAATAATATTGCAAGTGGCTTTGCGATAGAATGAACTACTTTCTTTAACAAAATAGCAGGGACTCCATCCGGCCCTGCAGCAGCTCCATTTTTAATTTCATTAATTGCCTGCACAATATCAGCTTCATTAATTTCTATGTCAGCTAAATATTCACTATTTTCGTCCCTTACTTCTATATCATTATCTTCATTATCTATTCTAGGGGTGAATTCTCTCTTATATCGTTCTGCCAGTATGTTGCAAATTTCCTTTTTTTCATTCGTTAATCTCCCTTCAATTCTCAGAGGGCCTATTTCTATTCTTCTTTTATTCATCTTCTTCGCATATGAGTATAATAGTTTGGGGTTTTGCTTGATATTTAATAGGGTTTTTTCTTCCAAGTCCCGTTTTTTCATTTTCTTTTGATTGTATAATCTTTTGTTCTGCATTTTCTATCTTACTTTTTAGTCTATAACTTTCCATGCTTTTTTCTTTTGCAAGCAAACCTTTTTTTCCACTTTCTGATTTTCTGGAACAAGATCCTTCTGTCTCTTGGTATGCATGAATGTGTTTTACTTTTCTTCTTCGGTATATATATCCACTATTTTCTCCAATATTTTATATAATATCTCCGTATTTACCCTTATGTTCATCACTTACCGAAAATGTTATCCCAATCTTTGTTTAATTCTTCATTAATTTCTGACCATTTTATATTTTTACTGTAGAAGTTGTATTTTCCATATCCTTCCCACTTTTTCATTTCTTGCTTATCTCTATTTTCACTTGCTTTGAATGAACTGTTAATTCTATGACATTATGATCTGAAATACTCGCATTATAAACTATTATTCTTTCCCAACCCTCTTACGCCGGAGCCCTAAAAATCAAAACGTCTCCCGTATGCCGGGCCTGGTTTGGAGTGAGCGCGGAAGTGGAAAAACAAAAAAATAATTTTTTTTTTTTTTTTTTTTAAAAAAATTACAGCGCGCGTACTTTTGAAGATTAAGAGTTCATTTTTGGCTCCTTTTTTTGTCATTGCCTGAAGTTTAGAATGCAACCATCAGAAATGAAAAATAATATCATTATCATAATGTAAATAATGCGATATATGGTAGCGAAAAAAAAAAAAATTCATACATAATTGTATTCAAATCACGCTGTGCAGAAACGGTCAAAGCTAACCAGTTACTTTTTTTTGCGTTGTATTGTACACTAAATTGCGATCATTTTGATATATAATACATTGTAAAACAATAAAAGCAACACCGGAAAAATATTATCACAAAATGATGTTACGAATTCGTAACGAGCGACGTAAAAAAATGTTATTTTCAAAAATTCAAACACCGTAACTTCTAAATAATGTTCTAGAGACTTCCAATTTGTTTCAAAATTAAGACAAATGATTGAATATTACGATACTGTAAGAGTTTTTAGATTAGAATTGCAGATTTCGACCATTTCGGACGAGTTAAATTTGACCGAATGTCGAAATTTTAATATATATATTTTTTATATGGACATATTTCGAAGATGGAAAAAGCTACAACCTTCAATTATTTTTTATTGTATTCTTCATGAATTTGCGCACATTTTGATATATGAAACTCTATAAAAAGGCTAATATGAAAGGAGCAAATATTAGGATAATGCCATGTACGTATTTCGGAGACTTGCGGCCGCGAATCGGCGCGCGGAGTGAAGGTAAATATATTTTTCAAAAATTCACCATAAATCACCAATATTTTTTAGAGACTTCAAATTTGTTTCAAAATGAAGAAAAATGACAGAATATTACTAGGGCCGTAAGAATTTTTAGCTTACAATTGCGTTTTTCAACTATTTAGGTAGAGTCAAATTTGACCGAACGTGGTTTTTTTTCTATTTATCGTGATTTATATGCAACTATTTCGAAAAAAGAGAAAAGCTACAACCTTCAATCATTTTTAGTTGTATTGTACATGAAATTACGCACATTTTCATATATAAAACTTTATGTACAGCTAATTTTAAATGGTGCAAACATTTCGACAATCGCACAAAAAAAATTCTGATTTTTTCTCGGAGTTACCGCGCGAACGTAATGTTTTTTTTTTTTTCATAAATTTACCATAAATCGAAATATTGTGCTAGAGACTTCCAAGTCGTTGCAAAATGAAGGTAAATGATTGAATATTACTAGAATATAAGAGTTTTAGCTTACAATTGCGTTTTTCGACCATTTCGGTAGAGTCAAAGTTGACCGAAAGTTGAAATTTTTGCACTTAACGTTATTTATATGAAAATATTTCAAAACTGATAAAAGCTACAAGCATGGGTTGTTTTTTGTTGTATTGTGCATGAAATTGCGCACATTTCATATATAAAACTTTATGTAACGGCAAATTTAAAAGGGTGCAACATTAGGACATCGCACGAAAAATTTTATCGGAAGAGTTATCGCACGAACGTAAGGAAAAAGTTTTTTAATAAATCACCATAAATCGAAAATATTGTGCTAGAGACGTCCAATTTGTTGCAAAATGAAGGCAAATGATTGAATATTACTATAATGTAAGAATTTTAGCTTACAATTGCGTTTCTCGACCATTTCTGTAGAGTCAAAGTTGACCGAAGGTTGAAATTTTTGCACTTATCGTTATTTATATGAAAATATTTCAAAACTGATAAAAGCTACAATCATGAGTATTTTTTAGTTGTATTGTGCATGAAATTGTGCACATTTTCATATATAATACTTCATGTAAAGGATAATTTAAAATGGTGCAATAATTATGTCAAAGTGACGAAATAATTTCCGAGATTTGTCACTGATACTTTTAAGTGCGATCAAAGAAAGAAAATTCGCGCTTGCGCGCCTGCGTAGCGATTGTAAACAAACAACGCCTTGATTCGTGAACTCCCAGCATTCCCCCCAAGGCGCGTGATACAAAGTTTTCGGCTGGTAGGCCTATAAGTATTTTTCCGCGAATTTTTAAAAAACTTTTTTGAGCGGACGTATGATTCGTCCAATCGGCATACGGGAGACATTTTGACTCGACGTTTAATACGTCCAATCGGCGTAAGAGGGTTAACATAATTCATCTCGTTCACAAATACTAGGTCTAAAGTATTTTCCTTTCTTGTTGGCAGGTGATTTATTTGTTGAATGTTGTATTCTAGTAGCATATCTAATAGCTTTCTTTTCAAATTGCCTCTTATCTTCTGCACTACTATTACTCTCTTTTTATATGTATAAGTACAACCACAATCTCCTATTCGTTCTTTCCATTTCTACGAAAGGAAAGTTGAAGTCACCAGATAGGAGAATAGTCCAGTCCTTGTGATTTCTACATATATCATCCAATTTTTCAATTATTAAGTCAAACTCTTTAGTATTAGGAGGTCTATATATTACTATGTTCATCAATTTTTCAGATTCAAATTCTACCGCTATTAGTTCACATTCTGAGTTACTATATTTCTCATATATTTTTCCTTGTTTTTTGTCTTTCCCATATATTGCGGTTCCCCCTTGATTCCTATTTTTTCTATCTGATCTATAAGTTTGGAACCCTTTTATTTGATCATCATTCCCAGTCTCTTGGGAATACCAGGTTTCACTTATATTCATTATATCTATTTTCTTTTCATTTTGGGTTAGTTCTTCTAAGTACTCTATTTTTCTTTTTGAGTTACTCGTAACTAAACCCTGCGCATTCATCACTATGATGGTTTGCGTGTTTTCTCCTTCATTTAATATTGGTAGTAATAAGGATTTTCCCATGTCTCTTTCCTGTTCTGGTATGTTGTTCTTTTTTTATTTCCAGAAATTCTGACATTAAAAAATCCAACTTTTGCCAGAAGAATATTTGATCTTCCTTCCATCCATAATTATTCATTTTGTGTCTGAATCTGCAATTTTCTCCGTTTCTGCAATATCCTCTTGCATAATAAATACAGTTATTATCTCTTGAGTAGAATTTCGGAGCTGATGCTTTGAAATTTTTTGCTGACACCTCTGCATATCTCATTGGTGGTTTGCTTTTCTCTTTTACCTGATATTCTTGATTTCTCTCTTTATTTGTTTCTTTCTTATTTTGGATTTTATTACTTGGTTGGTTATTTATTTGATTATGATTCATGGCTACAGGGTGCATATATTTGCATTTTTTGTCGAACTTACATCCTTTTCCTTCTTTTAGGTTTTACATATTTTTGGATGCAGATCTCTGCAATCATCCCCATAGCCATCTAAGTATGCACATTTACCATATATTTCTAGTTTTGACATACCTTAGGATGTTTGTAGTAACATCTTTCTCCAAATCTGCAATTCCCTCTTTTCAAAAGGTTGCAGGATTTGTCTTTCTTGTTTATTTTTTCCTATTTTTTTTCCTCTTTCCCCGTACATTGTGTAGATCTGGGTAGAGCCTCTTCGGGATTTGCTTTTCTGTTGTCATATCGTAATTTATTTCTTCGTAGGTATGCTGCTTTATTGCCTCATATGTAGTATCAATGAGTATCTCTGCATCCATACTTTTATCTTGTTCTTTGTTTTCCTTATTTTTTTCTGTCATTTCATTTTTGTTTACTTCTCTTCCGTTTTCCTCTTCTTCTTTTTCTTCTTCTTCTTCCTCTTCTTCTTCATCCTCAACTATTTGTACATTCAATCTTGATTTAATAACATTGTCTATCCATGATAGACATGTTGAACAAAAAATTCTTGTATCTTTTCTCAAATCTTGCATTACCTCAGCACACTGTGGATGGGTCGGAATGTTGCATGCAGCACATTTTCTGATTAGGTTTTGTGGATTGACTATGCTATACCAAACCTTACACAGTTTGCATGCTTTTGGCATTCTTTTTCCTAATGCATCAATTAGGATATTCACAAGATTCACCTTATTCATTTTCTTTGTCGGAATATGTTGGTTTATGTATATTTTCTTTATGAGTCTCTTGACCACTTGGATTTATTTGGAACTTCTTCAATTATTTTCAAGATGTTTTCATTAGATTTGTTCCAGTTTGAAGGATTATATCCTTCTAATATATCTATGAATGCTTTTGTATCTTTTTGGTTAGGACTGTTGCTGATTTCATAGATGAGAAATGCCAGTTCCCTTCCTGCTACCTCATCGTATTGCGAATCCGCCAAGCAAGCTAAATTACGCCACCTCTTCCCGCAGTTGGAACTTACTGCCATCTTGTTCTGATTTCAGTATTACACTTGTTAATTCTTACTGGCGTCGCAACGACGAAGAGAGAGAGAGAGTACTACGCCGGCATCTGTGATGGCAAATATCCTCTAAATACTAAAACACGTACCTTAACTAATTCAACTCGCGACATCATTTACCGCCATAAACGACACCTTTCGCCCGCCACTCCTCTTCTTGGACTTCCTCTTCCTCTTTCCTCTTCTTCTTCTGCTTCTTCTTCTTCGTCTTGGCCTTTTAGCGACCCTTCATAATTTACATGAGGTGGACAGCGAGAATGAATAAATCGCGCGAATGGAGAAACTTCAACGTTTCAGTAGATTTAAAACGCATAGATTTTTATCTCCTTTTTTTTTTTTTTTTTTTTACTTCGTCTCTCCCTCTTGTTTTTATTGTTCTATTTCTCAACTCGTCCTCCTCCTCCTTCCGCGGTATGACAGAAAGGGGGACACACACACACACATACGTAAACCATCCATGTGACTGCGGTATCTATCTCTCTCTCTCTCTCATCTCTCATCATCGCTTGATAATCCTTAATAGATCATTTACATGTCACATATGACAGATGACCCGATAAAGACGAATGAGAGGAGAGAATCGTCGTCGGGGAAATTGAAAGAAGAGATAAAAAGAGTTGTAGGAGAGGAGCAGGGAGAGAGAGAGAGAGAGAGAGAGAGAGAATCTCGCCCGTAATAATACTGACTGGTAACTTTCAGTCGCATCGATTTCTTTGGCGCCGCGTCCTTAGAGGCGTTTTCCCCTTTGCGTTTCAGTCAGGAATGTCGACCTTATCGCCTTTGAGGCTTCGCTCCCTGTTGTCCGGAATGACTTTGTTCACCAATCCGGTAGATAACGTATTATCATTTCGGAAATATAAAGTTATTTATTTCGCCAAAATTCAATCTATCTTCGGCTGACCCTGGTATTTGAATGGGTTTTACTTAACAGCACTGAAAGGCGTGTGACATAAACAGCTCCTGCTGCTGCTGTTTTGCTGTTTTGCTGCTGTTACGGCTGTTTCTTCCGAGTGCTGCTTTGGTATATATCGATTCGAGAGAACCAACATAAAAATATTAAGTGTTTCTTTACTTGTTGCTTTCTTGCCCGCAAATTGTTTTACAAAATACGTTTTCCCTCATCGCGTGGAAAATATTTGGGTAAAGTATTTGTGCATATTTTACCGAGGCATTTTCCTTTCTTTTCTTGCTTTATTCTTCTTTTTTTTTTTAAAATTCATTTTGCTCACTATAAGGCCGTGGTTCCTTCGCATTTTAGGAAAGAGCTGTTATTCGAAAATTGCATGTTCTCTCGTTGAGCGTGCAGTATTGCAAGGCCGTGTAATTGCTGGATGTCTGTTTCTGTCTTTTTTTAATGTTTCTAAAATATTTCGCTCAAATAACTGATAAAAACACGCGATAAAAATACGTATTTTAAATGTTATGTATGTATAATATATATATATATATATATATATATATATATATATATATATATATATATATATATATAAACAAACGCACACTCACACATACAAACATATATATATACACACTATATTGTTGCCATTACAGCGTAAGGTATGACTTAGCTTTACTGCCAGTCCTAGATCAGAAAGAGAATTCAAAGCAATGTCTCTACTCGACAGTTCCGAAGTTTAATCATGTTTTGATAGGACAGGCATAATGCAATAGATCTGTGTGAGAGAGAAAGAGAGAAAGAGAGAGTTGGGGGAAAGCCTTGAAAAGAATTACAAGAGATATTCCCATTAATCTATTAATAAAAACAAAAGCAAATCCTAAAACCCGACATAACCGTAGATAAAAACTGTTGTACAAACGACAAACTCACATTAAACTTCCCATCACACAGCTAAATACATTTTTCTAAAAAAAAAAAAAAAATAAAAAAAATAAAATAGAAATCAAAACAGACGAATTTACATTAAAATAAAAACATCGGCGCAGCGTTTATCTCCGGTAGAGTGCTAAGAAAAAAAAAAAAAAAAAAAAAAAAACGTGGCGTTTTAATCATGTTTGTCAAACCTCATTTTACTAAATCGTTCTGATGAGCCACAGGGGAGGTGTGGCATTAGTGCGTGAGTTTGTTAGCGATCCTATTGGTCCGTCCGCCCGACGCTGAATGATGTTCGAGCGTCTGAAATATTTGCCGACGATCGAAAAGGCTGCCTGCTGCTGGTGCTGCGGTCGAAGAGAGAGAGAGAAAAGAGGTATTATTCATATATAAACTCTTATCATATTTCTACAATCATATATAATACAAAGAATAAGTGACAGTCGTGTTTTTAAAACGAAATGATTTGAGTTCGGATGGATGTCATGCTGAGAGAGAGAGAGAGAGAGAGAGAGAGAGAGAGAGAGAGAGAGAGATGTATTATTCATATATATATTCTTATCATATTTCTACAATCATATCTAATACAAAGAATAAGTGACAGCAGTTGTGTATTTAAAACGAAATGATTTGCGTACGGATGGGTGTCATGTTAAGAGAGAGAGAGAGAGAGAGAGAAGTATTATTCATATATAAATTCTTATCATATTTCTACAATCATATATAATACAAAGAATAAGTGACAGTTATGTATTTAAAAAGAAATGATTTGTGTACGGATAGGTGTCATGTTGAGAGAGAGAGAGAGAGAGAGAGAGAGAGAGTGTATGTATTCCTCTCATTTTATGCATTTAAATTCATATAGTGTAAAGAACGCATATAGTAGGAAATTATCACGCTGTGAGAGAGAGAGAGAGAGAGAGAGAGAGAGAGAGAGAGAGAGAGAGAGAGAGAGAGAGAGGGTGGTGGGATTATCATGTATAAATTTTACAACCTTGTAGCATAAAGAGAGATGTATATAGAAAGAAATTACTTAGAGAGAGAGAGAGAGAGAGAGAGAGGGGGGGGGGGCGATTATGTATATACAAATTTTTTTCATGTTTACAATCATACAGGCGTAAAGAAAGGAAAGAAGAGAGATGCATGTAAACATCATTTGCTTAAGAGAGAGAGAGAGAGAGAGAGAGAGAGAGAGAGAGAGATAAACAAAGTCGTTGCAGAAATATGTGGAAGAGAGGAGACGATGCACAAACGAAATAAAAAAAAACCTCTCTATTGGCTCTTTAGTCTCACTGTGACCCATTGCCACTCGACGAGACGAATAGATTGATCCGAGGAGACAAATACATATAACAGTTTTTCTATTTTTCGTTTTCCAGTTTCCAGTTGCCACGTCTGGAATTCTTCCGGCGGCGCAAACTGGACGAAGGGCGCCATATAAAAAAAATGTTTTATTTTTCTCATTCTCAAATATCGAAAGGTTATTCAGTTCATCTCTCTCTCTCTCTCTCTCTCTCTCTCTCTCTCTCTCTATACTGGTTTATGATGGTCACTGGGTCAGTTTTGCTAATGCAGTTCACCAGTACTCTAGCTTTTTATTTTTTTACTTTCCAGTTTTCTTCTGTTCTCTTTGTTCTTCCTATTCCTGTTCATGAAATTTTTTTTAACTCTCTCTCTCTCTCTCTCTCTCTCTCTCTCTCTCTCTCTCTCTCTCTCTCTCTCTCTCTCTCTGGAGTTGCCAATACTTTCTTTCCGTCTGGTTGTTGAAGAATCTCTTAAATTCTTATATATCGTTTTCTTTTCTTATCTAAGCTGTTTTCCTCTTTATATTCTGTTTTCACTCTCCTCTTCCGTTCATTTCAAAATCAAGAGTCTTCTCTGTCTGTTCTTCATCTCTTCCTCTAATTATCCCCGAAGACTTTGTTTATCCGCATGTTTTCCCTACCACCGCTAATTAGTCACCTGTTGCGATATTAAATTAAATCTCATTTAATTTGTTCTGTATATGAATAAATTAAATTCTCTTAAATAGAATGAATTTCATTTTGTACATCCTAGGGTCGCGGTGCAGTTCATCATGTAACTTTGTAATGCTAGATATAAATATATATTTTACAGACTTGAATTAACCATAAATCTAGTTTAAATGGGGCTTCCATTTTGAGAGAGAGAGAGAGAGAGAGAGAGTCACTATCTCACGTTAATATAATCATACAAAATCGTTTTCGGGGCTTCCATTTTCAGAGAGAGAGAGACCTTACCTTACAGACCTTACATCTTGTTCGGGTTGCCCCAGGTCCCTCAGTGTGAGGCACCTCTAATGTCTACCAGAGAGTTGCTAGTACATCTTCCGGTATATTTTTCATCCTCCAATCTTGGATGGTCTGGGATGCAGCTTAGATATTTGTCGAGCTTATTCTTAAACACATCTACGCTCACTCCTGATATATTCCTCAGATGAGCTGGTAACGCATTGAATAGACAGACGCTGCATTATCGATCCTGGTGCGTAGTGGATTAATGTCCTGTGTGCTTTCCTTATTTTTCCTGGTATAGCTTTGGGCACTATTGAAGTACCGTAATAACATTCCCATTTTTGCTTTACATTTTGCCACTAGAATTGCTATTTGATCATTGCATAACATGTTCCTATTCATCATCACACCAAGGTCTTTAACTGCTTCCTTATTTGTGATTGTCTCATTATTAGGTCCCCTATATGCATATAGCTTTCCTTCTCTGTCTCCATAATTTATTGATTCAAATTTATCAGAGTTAAATACCATCCTACTTACCTCTGCCCAATCATATACTTTGTTAAGGTCTCTTTGTAGCGCGTTCCTATCTTCATCACAAGTAATTTCTCTACTTATTTTTGTGTCATCGGCGAAACTACTCACTACCGAGTCCTTAACATTACTGTCTATGTCTGCAATCATAATAACAAACATTAATGCAGCTAACACCGTACCTTGTGGCACACCGGATATTACCTTAGTTTCATCCGATTTCTCATCGTTTGCAATAGCTATCTGTTTTCTGTTGTGTAAAAATTCTTTTAACCATCTTCCTACTTTATCCGCTATATTATGTTTTCAAATTTTCTTCGCTAATATATGATGATCTACCTTGTCAAAAGCTTTTGCAAAGTCTAGATAAACCACATCTGTTTCATTTCCGCTTTTCATATTTTTATATTCTCACAGTGGACTAACAGTTGGGTTTGTGTACTTTTTCCGGGTACGAAACCATGTTGTCCTATTTTAAACAAATTTTTTACTAAATGTTTTATGATATTTTTCTCCATTACCCTTTCATACACTTTCATAATATATGATGTTTGACTCACAGGCCTATAATTACTTGCCTCTAGTCTTGATCCATTTTTGAAAGTAGGGGTAATATATGCTAATTTGTGCTCATCATAAATCTTGCCTGTATCTATACTTTGTCTTAATACTATTGCAAGTGGCTTTGCGATAGAATGAACTACTTTCTTTAACAAAATAGCAGGTACACCATCAAGCCCTGCAGCAGCTCCATTTTTAATTTCATTAATAGCCTGCACAATATCAGCTTCATTAATATCTATGTCTGCTAAATATTCACTATTTTCATCCCTTACTTCTATATCATTATCTTCATTATCAATTCTAGGGGTGAATTCTCTCCTATATCGTTCTGCCAATATGTTGCATATTTCCTTTTTTTCATTCGTTAATCTCCCTTCAATTCTTAGAGGGCCTATTTCTATTCTTCTTTTATTCATTTTTTTTTTGCATACGAGTATAATAGTTTGGGGTTTTGCTTGATATTTACTAGGGTTTGGTCTTCCAAGTCCCGTTTTTCATTTTCTTTTGATTGTATAATCTTTTGTTCTGCATTTTCTATCTTACTTTTTAGTTCGATCACTTTCCATGCATTTTTTTCTTTTGCAAGACCTTTTTTCAACTTTCTGATTTTCTGGAACAAGATCCTTCTGTCTCTTGGTATGCATGACTGATGTTTACTTTTCTTCTTCAGTATTTATTTATCCACTATTTTCTCTAATATTTTATATAATATCTCCGTATTTACCTTTATATTATCACTTACAAAAATGTTATCCCAATCTTTGTTTAATTCTTCATTTATTTCTGACCATTTGATATTTTTACTGTAGAAGTTGTATTTTCCATATCCTTCCCACTTTTTCATTTCTTGCTTATCTCTGTTTTCACTTGCTTTGGAATGGACTGTTAATTCTATGACATTATGGTCTGAAATACTCGCATTATAAACTATTATTTCTTTAACATAATTCATCTCGTTCACAAATACTAGGTCTAAAGTATTTTCCTTTCTTGTTGGCAGGTGATTTATTTGTTGAATGTTGTATTCTAGTGGCATATCTAATAGCTTTTCGAATTGCCTCTTATCTTCTGCACTACTATTACTCTCTTTTTTATATGTATAAATACAACCACAATCTCCTATTTGTTCTTTCCAGTCTACGAAAGGAAAGTTAAAGTCTCCGGACAGGAGAATAGTCCAGGCCTTGTGATTTCTACATATATCATTCAATTTTGCTATTATTGTGTCAAACTCTTTAGTATTAGGGGGTCTATATATTACTATGTTCATTAATTTTTCAGATTCAAATTCTACCGCTATTAGTTCACATTCTGAGTTACTATATTTCTCATATATTTTTCCTTGTTTTTTGTCTTTCCCATATATCGCAGTTCCCCATTGATTCCTATTTTTTCTATCTGATCTATAAGTTTGGTACCCTTTTATTTGATCATCATTCCCAGTCTCTTGGGAATACCAGGTTTCACTTATATTCATTATATCTATTTTCTTTTCAATTTGGGTTAGTTCTTCTAAGTACTCTATTTTTCTTTTTGAGTTACTTGTAACTAAACCCTGCGCATTCATCACTATGATGGTTTGTGTGTTTTCTATTTCATTTAATATGGGTAATAATAAGGATTTTCCCACGTCTCTTTCCTGTTCTGGTATGTTGTTCTTTTCTTCATTTCCAGAAATTCTGACATTAAAAAATCCAACTAATCCATAATATTTGATCTTCCTTCATCATAATTATTCATTTTGTCTGAATCTGCAATTTTCTCCGTATCTGCAATATCCTCTCGCATCGTAAATGCAGTACTTATCTCTTGAGCTGTATCTTGGAGCTGATGCTTGGAAATTTTTTGCTGACACTCCATATCGCGGTGATGGCTTGCTTTTTTCCTTCACCTCATATTCTTTGTTCCTCTCTTTATTTGTTCCTTTCTTAGATTCATGGCTACAGGGTGCATATATATACATTTTTTGTTGAACTTACATCCTTTTCCTTCTTATACGTTTTTGCATATTTTTGGATGTAGATCTCTGCAATCATCCTCATAGCCGTCTAGGTATGCACATTTGCCATAGATTTCATAGCTGTGACATACCTTGGGATGTTTGTAGTAACATCTTTCTCCGAGTCTGCAATTCCCTCTTTTCAAAAGGTTGCAGACTTTGTTTTTCTTGTCTATTTTTTCCTCTTTCTCATCAGTGTGCAGATCTGGGTAGAGCCTCTTCGGGATTTTCTTTTGTGTTGTCATGTCGTAATTTATTTCTTTGTTTATATGCTGCTTGATTGCCTCGTATGTAGTATCAATGAGTATCTCTGCATCCATACTTTCATCTTGTTCTTTGTTTTCCTTATTTTTTTCTGTCATTTCAGTTTTGCTTACTTCTCTTCCGTTTTCCTCTTCTACTTCTTCCTCTTCCTCTTCTTCTTCATCCTCAACTATTTGTTCATTAAGTCTTGGTTTAATAACATTGTCTATCCATGACAGACATGTTGAGCAAAATATTCTGGTATCCTTACTCACATCTTGCATTACTTCAGCACATTGAGGATGCGTCGGAATGTTGCATGCAGAACATTTTCTGATCAGAGAGAGAGAGAGAGAGAGAGAGAGAGAGAGATCACTACCTCACGTTAACATAATAATACAAAATCGTTTTCGTTAAGGGACCTCTAATCGCCCGTGATAATTATTTACTAAACGACACGCATTCATCAGCTTTCAAACTGCATTTTGCGTTTGTTCAGTTCTAGATGCTCATAAGCCCCACACAGGCTTTCCACCTTCCAACTTCTCGTTCAGCTTGTGAAAAAAACGAGTATTCCGATCCGCTCACCCTCTTCCTCATCTACGAGACGCTTCAGTCTGTCTATCATCTACCTTACTTTCCCAATCAAAACCCTGCTGCTACTGTTCAACTGAGGTATGCTAATATGTAGTGTATATATCGTCTCGACAAGACCCTTCTGAACACTTTCCCATACGCAAAACTTTGCTTGGTAAAGGGAGTCTAGCACGAGTCTATATATATATATATATATATATATATATATATATATATATATATATATATATATATATATATATATTATATATATATATATATATATATATATATATATATATATATATATATATATGTATATATATGTATATATATATGTGTGTGTGTATGCGTGTGTGTGTCTGTATGTGCATATTCAAATGTATTTAGTAAGATAGAAAGACAGAAAGAAAAAGGGTAATTTCGACTAAGCACTCGCTAAAAAAAAAAAAAAAAAAAAAAAAAACTCCATAAGAGGGAAACGGAAAACGTCTATGATACCCAGCTACCTGCAGGACAACTTATTTTTTTTTTTTTTTTTTAGAGAGAGAGAGAGAGAGAGAGAGAGAGAGAGAGAGAGAGAGAGAGAGAGAGCAAAGGATAGGCGATTGCTTTTGTCGATGAAGCAGGTAGGGGGGCTATTGAGAACAGTCTCCTTTCGTAAATTACAGCTGAGCAGTTAATGCCACGGCAGCATGCAACCGAGACCGTACTAATGCAAGTAATACCACCCTAATTGCTTTCTGTCATTACGCACGTTCGTCCTAATGGTTGCGCCGCATATGATGAAAGGAATGTTTATGGGCCTTTTGCCCGGCACTATCTTTGTGGTAATCATGATGATAACTGCAACAGGAGAATTAGTAGCTATGGTAATAAAATTACAGTTTTTTATCCCTGTTGTTACTCCGAAGTACATAACCAGTGACGTACCCAAGTCGCATTTTTGAACAGTTGAAACCCTGGCTTTGGGTACAATGTTCTATAGCCTTTTAACTCCAGTGACAATGAATTTTCAACAGCTCAAACGCCCATGAAAGTATCATTAGCATCATTACTCGTGAAATAGCAATGACCTCTTGTTTTAATTTTAACGTTGCAGGAAGTAAGTTGCAAAGGTGCAACACATTGGCCCAGCAGGTCCTCGGGTACATGGAAAATTTACGTAGGAACATTTATATAAATTTGCCATCTACGATTTATGATGATGATGTAGTCAATATTCAACAGGGTGATTTAAAATAAAAAGCTTACTGTAGGGTGATGGGTCGTCGTTGGCTATCAACATAACGATGCTAAGTTAACATTCACATAAATAAAAGCCTAAGGATATTAAGTTTAAAGGCGAAAGGAAGAGATTTTCCCCAAACTCTGATGCAGAATAAATCGATTTTGTTATATAAACAATAATGTTTAAAATGAATTTCTTAATAGCTTTAACTTTCGACAGAAATAGTGTTTGCTAAGAGGAACAAAGTAAGATTTTTTGAGTTCTTATGGTAAATAAGATCCATTGTTTTTTTAAGGTAATATTCATTCCCTGAAGGTAAGGTAAGAGAAGGTGGTCGTTTGATTGAGTGGTAAATAACATATATACATGTTTATGTAAAAAAAAAATGTATCTGACGGTCTAATAGAATGAATTTTGACAGTCCGAAGACAAAATTTGTTTTGTTCGGTAGCAAAAATGCACAAACACACAGACACAAGCATTATATATATATATATATTATATATATATATATATATATATATATATGTATATATATATATATATATATATATATATATATATATATATATATATATATAATGCTTGTGTCTGTGTGTGTGTGTGTATCATTACCACAGTGGTCATGTAGAATGGAAACGTTCCCCGGACAATTTCAAGAAAGTCACCCGATGAATTAGTTCAGGTCTAAACGTAAAATCAATTGGAAATACCCTCCCTCCTCCCTCACTCTTCCCCCCAACTCCTTTCCCCTCTCTCCGTCTTCGCCTCCCCCAATCTCTTTCCCCTCTGCAGGCTTGTCTCTTGATAAAACCCTGTACAGTGAAGGGGAGAATATTGCTCAGGGAGAAATTCCCCAAAAGGGAAAGAGAAATTCTCCAAAGAGAGAGAGAGAGAGAGAGAGAGAGAGAGAGAGAGAGAGAGAGAGAGGAAAAGATATGTTATTACTGTCATTAATTTCGTTATTGGTTCTGGCTGAACGTGATCCAGGTTGGCGAACTT
>NC_061106.1:19646708-19649208 GCF_015104395.2 Macrobrachium nipponense
GGACTGAAAATAATAATAGAATGAAGTTCAACATCAACATTTTACATTCTTTCATTTCCTTGATCATGGAAACAGCAAATCCCTAGAAGACGCTGAAAACAAACAATCACTCTGTAAAGGATATTGAAGCAAAGAACATATAGTACTAATAACGAACAAAAGAGACGGCACAATAAGAGAGAAGAAGAAAAAGAAGAAGAAAAAAAAACAAAAAGAATAAAGACGAGAAGGGAAATGAGGGACATTACTTCTATAAAACTGCAAAAAAAAAAAAAAAAAAAAAAAAAAAAAAAAAAAAAAAAACGGTAATAAAAACTAAGACGACTGATTAATAAACAGATTACCTCATTATTCGGCCGTTATTAAAAAACAAAAAATTAAAAAAAGCACTGAAGGAGCTTTGAATACTCATGTGGAAGGAGGAAGGAGTTTGGAGGCAGTGAGAGATGATTAGAATAAACGGTTTACGAGTCTGGAACTGCAACTCATGATATGAGGTTCTCGTAAACTATGTGTCTAAGGTGAAGATGATGATATTTGAGTTAACGAGACCCTGGAAGCGAGCACGCACACACAACCACACACGCACACACATACACACACACACACACACACACACACACACATATATATATATTATATGATATATATATATTTATATATATATATATATAATGTGTGTGTGTGTGTACGTATCTTATGCCTTTCAGATACACGTCACCAAAAAGGTATAAATGCCATTTCGATGCCCGGACATTTGTTCGGGGCTTAGATTTTCTTGCCTCCTGTCATTTTCAATTCACGGCATTGAAGCACGCCTTTCGACTGATAATGGTACCAGGGGTTCGTCAATTCACTTCGAATCTAATGAGGTATACAAGTAATTTTATTCAAACCGGGATGTACGAGAGTATATATATATATATATATATATATATATATATATATATATACATATATATATATATATATATATATATATATATATATATATATATATATATATATATATATATATATATAATACGCATGCACACACACACACAGTTTCACACTCACACACAAACACGTCTAGCAGTAAACACGGTGTGCCTAACAGCAGTGATAAACATGTAGTGGAAATGATACCTCAGACAAAGGTGGGGTTTCAATTTGAGCGCGAATGAAGGATAAAACCTACAATTTAGAGCGGACCTTCCGCCAGACTTCCTCCGGTGCAGGAGTGGGGTGCGGGAGGGAGGAGGAGGAGGAGGTGGGGGAGGAGGAGGAGGAGGGGGAGGGGGAGTCGAATGAGGAGGAGGTGAGGGCTGGGAAAAAGGGGAGCGGGAGCGGTAGGAGGTGGGTCGAGGGAGGCGAGAGAGGGTGAGGGGAAGAGGTTGGCTGGAAAGGGTCTACTAGCGAATCCGCTCCGATCCTCTATAGCCGCCTCCTTTGGTGCCAGTTATATGGGATCAAAGCCGTCAAGTGACAAGTTTTATGACGACGCCCAACACTGTTCTCCTCGGGAGAAAAATTCGGTTTTATTTCCCCCCCCAGGTTTTTATACACGATTCCCTCGCTCGCGATCTATGGGAGGCCGTTGGTGGGAATTTATGGCCGTAAGACCATGCCGTCCGGGTTAACTCGGGCATTCTGTCCTCGCCGTCCGAGGGACATTAAACAAACACGATGAGACAGAGACTAACGAGATTGGGAGTGGTTTAGCCTACCAACACCGTCATTAAGCCTTTTATCATCACCGGCATGACCTTTATTCTCACGAAGTCAGGAGCGCTGTAAATAATGGCAGTAAGTATTTCGGGGGTCTAGTGGCCTCGTTGCTGTGATAATGGTCGTTTCTGCTAGCCGGCTAACAGTCGGTAGCTAACAGCCAGCAGCTAATAGCCAGCTGCTAGCAGCAACGTGCCAGCCAGTCGCTGTTGGCCAGGCAAGCTTGCCGAATCCTCCTCGCTATAGCCAACGCACATCGGAAAGAGACAGCAGACTCTGGGGGCGACCACATGTTAAAGAGAGAGAGAGAGAGAGAGAGAGAGAGAGAGAGAGAGAGCGAGAGGAAGAGGAGAGAGAGGAGAGAGAGAGAGAGGAGGAGGAAAAGAGTCCTTTAAATGCCCATAGCACTCACTGATCAGTGCCGAAGAAGGAAGGTTTACAAACGGAGCCAATTGCGAAGTCCCTTCTCCAGCTCCTCGAAATGACGCGAGATGCGTTCGGGCAAAATCAGGCTTTAATAACTGGGCCGCAAGGGCGCAGATCGATAACGACGGCACGCTCTGAGGAGGGCTCCCCTGTCCCACATCCCCCACCATCCAAACCGCCCCACCCCCCTCTATCTCTCTCTCTCTGTCTCTGTCTGTCTGTCTGTCTCTCTCTCCGACTTGTGCATAAACGTGAGTACGCATGTTTCTTCTCTGTACCAACGGGGAATTAAACGATAAAAGAAAGAAAAATAATGACACCAGTTACAAAATTTACTAGTGAAAATGAGAAATAGACGAGATGA
>NC_061106.1:19654208-19660604 GCF_015104395.2 Macrobrachium nipponense
AATTCTTATCACATGAAAGTTAGTTCTTTTGACATTTTGTTTAACGTATTTATTTCTTTTTCCTGTCTTCTATTCTCGTGGACGTTTTCATTAATGTTTTTCAGAATGTAAAAGATAATTTACGGATTAATGAACTCTCCTAATTAGCTAAGCCTTCTTGCCAAACTAATCCTAGATTAAGTGAGATAAAAGAAACTCTCTTAAAAAACCCTCTCATTATTTACTGTATCCCCCATGACGTTAAACAGCACAAGTTGTTAACAGTATAAAAAAACTCATCTTCGTTCATTTTCTTTCTAACCCTTTACAGATTTTTTTTTCTTTTTCCGTCATCCTCTCCCTCCTCTATTCCCTTCTCCCTTCCCCAGGAGGCACATGCACAGTGTCATGACACATGCACAGTGTCATGACACATGCTTGTTAATCATGCAAGAGTTCTCTCGCTTCTATTCAATGCACTGCGGTTTGCTCTGAGGATGCGATGATTTAGCAAATTTGGCTGCGAGACGTCTTTAGTTATTTCTCCAAGTCCAGCTGATTGTTATTTACGTTACCTTTATCTGAACTGTCTGTCATATCCAGTCAAACATTTATACGAAATAATTTCTCTAAGTCAAGGCAATTATTATTTAGGGTATGTTACCTTTATCCGAACTGTGTGTCATAATCTAGTCGTCAATTTATACGAACTCATCTTTTAAAGTCAAGGGAATTATTATTAAGGGTATGTTACCATTATTTTAATGGAATGTCATATCCAGTCATATATTTATGGGCAATAATTTCTCCAAGTCGTACCTAGCCATAACTTTAGACGAAATTGAAATTCATCTGTCTGAAGATCCAAACTGGTCAGGAATGATGGAACGAAAAAAGAAAAATACTAAATAAAATTAGATATTCATTATTTGCTAACAAATGCTTTTTAACTGTCTGTCCCTATGTCTGGTTCAGCAACAGCATCAAAAGGTTGATGAATAGTAATTCAATGGAGAATTTATAATATATATATATATATATATATATATATATATATATATATATATATCTATATATATATATATATATACACACACACACACACACACACACACACACATATATATATATATAATATATATATATAAATATTATATATATATATATATAATATATATATAGCTGTATATATATAATATATATAGATATATATAATATATATTATCAATTCCTATATCATTAACTATAAAATACACATAAAATAAATGATTAATCTTTATATTTTATGTGTAATTTTTAGCAATGTACAAAAAATATATTTTTAACACTACTGTGTCTTTTCATCATCAATATTATAGCCTCGTTACGGAAGTTCCTTAGTTCAATAATAATAATAATAATAAATAATAATAATAACAATAATAATAATAATAATAATAATAATAATAATAATAATAATAATAATAATAATAATAGTAATAATAATAACTTCTGTTGAAAATAATTCAGCTGTGTTAATCTTATACAGAAATTTCTCAAGTCTTATTGTTGACAATAAGGAGACTTAACAAAGTCCTGTATACAATTAACGCAGCTGAATCACCAATTAGTTTCAACAGAAGTTGTTTCAAAGAAGGTCTACATCCCAACAACAACAGCAACAACAACAACAATAATAATAATAATAATAATAATAATAATAATAATAATAATAATAATAATAATAATAATAATAATAATAATAATAATAATAATCCAAAGAAAACTCATAATCACATGAATCAATAAAACGGAAAAGTCAATCAACAGTAGTATGTCTGTTTGATTTTGTTATTTTCAAGTCGCAAAATCAAACCGACATACTAGTATGGATTTACTTATCCAATAATAATAATGATAATAAGGAATGATTACATCTCGTTTGCCCATGCCAACTCTAGTAACAATGATGTGACCTATATCCCCTGTCTCTCTCCTGTCTATCACGTACATAAACAGGCTCAACAAATTAGAAATTAACAGCCTTTATGAGCGTCAAAACCATCGAAATGTCGTCCTTTAATTCCCTGGCAAAAAGGAGGTAATTTTCTTTGAGGCAGGAAGCGCGGTGATAAAGTAAATGACTCCGTGTAAAAGCATAATTTATCAAGTCTTTGTAAAGCGAAGTTAAGCCATAAATAATCCGACTTGGGACCGTTCGCCGGCGCTAATGGCGTGCTAAATGAATAATAGAGGACGAGAGAAACCACGAGCTACTTCGATTGATACGAGCATATGCAATGTTCGTAGAAAAAGAAAAAGACAAAAGAAAAAAAAAGAAAAAAAAAAATATATATATAGATATATATATATATATATATATATATATAGTATATATATATATATATATATATATATATCCTAGTTAGATTAAGCCAGCTTTGTACTGGCACGGGCTCTTGGTTTCTTAGCAGCCCGTAACTTGGTGATGGATGAAGGATTTTTCTCTGGAACATTGCAACATACCTTTTCGGCTCCAATTTAACAACTGGGCCAGAGGGGTAAAGGTTTAGTGAGAGATAAAGCATTATAGAAGCAAGACGTATACTTACATCAAATACAATCATATACATAATATATATATATATATTTTTATATATATATATTATATTTACTTTTATATATATAGATATATAAAATGCAGCTCATGTAACAAAGAAATATTCGTAAATCTATGCTGTATTAATAGCAGGTTTGCTTGATAGAATGATAACTGACATGTGATTTTGAAACTTTTTTCCAAAAAACTTAACTCGATGGCTTCCAATATTGAGTTAGGATATAAAAAAACCTGAGTAAGGCTACTCTACGCCAATGATGTGAAACGCCGTAAAATATCGATTTACTATGTACAGACTACAGACGAGTTCGGTATCGCGCATTAATTTTGTTACCACGACAACAACGTAAAAACAAGGGTGGCGTGCATACGAGAGAGTTTCTTTGCACTATTTTTCCTTAGAGATTTCTGGCCTTGAGGTTAAACATCATTCCTAAATAAGTAAGTCAATTGTTGTGCGCTAAATTCCTCGCTTGAGGGTTATTGACAAAATTAATGCCCATCTGTCATAGAGGCAACAATGTGAAATAGTGTCATCATTTAACATCATTCTAAATTGTTGTGGATTAAATTCATCACTTGAAGATAAATAAAAAAGTTTATACCATCTATTATGGATTAAGTTAAGTATATCTTAGTTTAACCAGACCACCCTGAGGCTGATTAACAAGCTCTCGCCTAGGGATGGCCCGAAGGATTAGATATTTTTACGTGGCTAGGAACCAATTAGTCACCTAGCAACGGGACCTACAGCTTATTGTGGGATCCGAACCACATTATATCGAGAAATGAATTTCTATCACCAGAAATAAATGCCTCTGATTCCGCATTGGCCGGGCCTAGAATCGAAATTCGGACCACCGGAATGGTGGCCGAGCGCGAAAACCCCCCCCAATTCGTCCCCCAAAACGAGGACTATCTATTATGGAGGCAACAGTGTGAATGCCGGCCTCGTCCTCAGTAACAGATAGTGTTACTTGACCACAAGACTGTGTAGATGTCATGAAACACCTCGTAGAGAGAGAGAGAGAGAGAGAGAGAGAGAGAGAGAGAGAGAGTCTTCATATTCACATATTTCAAATACATCGGAGTTTCCCTTCTCAAAATGTCTATGTCGGATGAACTAAAAGTCTTGAAGAATTAACCAAGCATAGATAGAAAAATAATTATGGTTACTTAACAGCCAGGATTACACTCAGCAAAAAAAAAAAAAAAAAAAAAAAAAAAAAAAAAAAAAAAAAAAATAGAAAAATGTTAAATCTACTCAAACGAAACCAGAACTTGCTTTTATAGCAGGTGACGGATTCCAAGAGCAATATTTGCTAAGGTCCTGAGGGATTTGTAGGAACTTATATAGGTTGATTCACAGATGTTACTGCAACGCAGGGGCAAACATGTCAAGATGACCAGTTGATGACCTATCGGGTCATTATTCTTGTCTGTTACTTCCGACTGGAACAAGTCATAGTTAGACGACATACTATGATTATATTTTGTCAGTTTTTTTTATTTGATTATTGAGGACTTCCAGGGGAATACCAAGAATACTTTTAGTTGTAGAGGATTTAGTAGAATGTATTGGGCTGCAGGAGTTTGGAAAACTAGTTTGGAAAAGACATTTAAATAAACGACTGTTTATGTTGTACGAAGGAATATCTAACAGATGCGGATTACAGGGTTACACACACACACACGCATGGGAGCGCGCATACGCACACACACACACAGACATATATATGCATGTGAGTGTGTATCTGTGTACGTATATACATGTAAGAGTGAAGAGAAAATGCTTACGCATAAGTGTTTTACTTAAGACCGAAAAGTGATCAAGATAGAAGAATGATAATGTAAAATGTTAATGAATGTAGTGGGCTAGACTGTATTTTAGAAAATGGTCTCAATATTATCTATAATTACTGTTAATTCTATTGTTTTGCTATTATTTCTATTTGAAAACCCTGCACAAAACATATACAGGAGGAAGATGAAATATTAATGATTTTATAGTTTGGATAAGAAAGTATTAATTATTATTATCATCAATTCTAGACTGTCAGGCTGATAAATAATTGTCCTTACAGAGGCCGGGAGACCACGAAGCTTGCAAGTTAGAATGGAATAAAACTTGAACCAATCTCTCAAGCTTAAAAGAGTTATTCTTTGATACACTTGACGTGCTCTACAAAAAAAAAAAAAAAAAAAAAATCGAGCCATAAAATGTTTAAATAGCCAGAAGTAAAGAACACGAATGATGACCCTTCACTCAAGCATTATCTTCAAGTAATAAGCTTCAAAGCCCTTGCAAGGCAGCAGTGGCCAGGTAGGTGGAGGAGGGGGAGGGGGGGCGGGGAGCTGGACTCCCGGAGGGAGAAAAATCAATAGAAAGCAATCATAAATGAGCTGTAACTCCGGGCTCTGTCATCATATGAATATTGCAGGCTCGTAATGTTGCAACGAGGGGCATTTTATACGATCCGGGGGTCTCGTTTTCTCGTGAAAAGGGGGGGGGGGGGGGAAAAGGGGGGGGGGGGGGGGGCGCGTTTTGCTAACACACTCGGCCTGACAAAGAAACAATAGGGAGAAAAGTGTTCGGAGTTTTGCTTCATGGATTTATATCGCCAAGACATAAATTTGATTTTAGTTCATGAGATCAAAGGAGTTTTTTTCTTTTCGGTTTTAGGGTTGTGTTGTAAACATTCATCTTTTAATTGGAATGAAATGTGAATTGCAAATGTTGCAAGACATGTCATTATGGCACCACTCCCACACACACACGCACACAATAAAGATCAAATGTAAGTCAAAGAGAATACTACAATACACGCACACGCACACACTCACACTGAAAGATCCGTATCGGAATACTCTTACAAAATAATCACCAACAAAATATACTATGAAAATAAGGGCATATTCGGATAATTGAAACATAATGTCTTTGGTAAACATATTGCATTTTCCAGACATTTCGTTGAAGTAATGTAAATGATTCAAATCCTACAAATGCTCTTAAAATGGGATTGGAGTTTGGTCATTACCTTAATGAAGCCAAAAGTCGGAATTTCTTAACGATACTGGAATTATTCTCTTCCATTCCGGGAAGTCTTTAATAGAATCCTCTGGTTCAGCTAGTAAGTCTGCAGTATTAGTTTTCTGTTAAAGAAAGCTATTGCACCGGTTTTGTCTGTCCGCCCTCAGATCTAAAACACTACTGTGGCTAGAGGGCTGCAAATTGGTATCGTGGTCATCCACCCTCCAGTCATCAAACATACCATATTGCTACCCACAAGCTTCAGGAATTTTGATTTTATGTCGGGTTAAAGTTGGCCATGGATTGTTCATCAAGGAGCGTTTCCGGAGCCATGGAACGCACCTTCGCTCGGCCGCATCTGGTGAGCCACTGGAAAGTTGTCGGTCATAGTTGATGGATTTATACAGCATTATACTTTGTACAGAAAACTCCATTTCGCTAAAGAAACTTGGGCACAATTTTTACTTTTGCTTTTGTTTGTTTTTTTTTTTTTTTATGAACGTATGTTGACGACAACAAGTGAATATTAATTAACTCACTGTAAATATTTCTAAAAGAAAGGGTGTGCTATTTATCTATCAATTTACATACATAATTCTCAGACCTATCTGTTGCATTAATATCTTTTATTTATTTCTCATTTGTTTATTTATTAATTTGTTAACTTTCTGTTGTTACTTCTTTCGATGAAACACCAAATTCTTTGGAAGCTTGAATTTCAATTGAGCCAGTGGGCCCTATGCTGGCTTCGTCCATATGAATAAGAGTTCAATGTCTGTATAAT
>NC_061106.1:19666104-19691104 GCF_015104395.2 Macrobrachium nipponense
AGGGTGAATGGATCATAAAAATTTTGGGTATAGAAAGAGGGAAATTTTTTTCCATGCCAGAAGGACTATTGATGCTTGGGTTTTAATAATCCAGTTTATCCTGGGGTTAAAGACAAGGATATATAGGTAGGTATAGCTATGGCCATGGCAGCTAGGAGCCTACTTTGCCCTAAAAAGGACGACTTCGGTATCTGAAAAAAATATATATACAAAACTGAGAAAAATGGTGAAGATTTCCCTAGCCTTACTACTGATTATGATGATAATGCAAACTAGATCCACTAAACACTGGTGGAAAGCATCGAAGAATCAATCTGAAACTGCAGTAACTTGTTGTATTAGTGTTTCACGAGCCCAATAGTAGGCGTATCTTAATTTAGAAAATTTTGCAGACGCTGCAGTCTTGCATTTTAGGGCAGTAATGCTGAACGTGGAACTCTAAAGGTCCCCATAAACTGAACTATTGTCGTTATCGACAAACACACACTATCAGACAGTACGAACGATCTCCGCACCGATTTCAGTCTAGGCAAAGATTTTGTCTCGGGAAGACATGGCATCATCTCTAGAGGAGACGTGAGCGATGGCATTACTACTATATCGCAGAAAAACACATACATTGAACGATCTGTGCATGGCAGACTTAGTCGCAAGCCAGCAACCTGGTCGTGACAGATTCCCGCCAAGTTCGTTCAGACCACGAAACTCCGCCACTTTTGTATTCAGACAAGCCCATACACAATGTTGTTGCGAACGATGCAGACAATCGTTCATACAATCGTTCAGTGTATGGGGTCCTTAACCGTCTAGCGTACTCTCCGTGTACTGGTCAAGTTTTTCAAGACCTCGATTCGGGAACGCTGCTCATATTCACATTTAACTATTGTTAGGTTCTTCATTATAATCTAGTTGTGCACATGAAGATGATGACTATTTACATAAAGCCAATCAGTTTCAGTTTACTTATCTTGGCGAATAGAGATTGATTCGTTGATAATAAACACACACAACACACACACATATATATATATATATATATATATATATATATATATATATATATATATATACATAGGTATTCCAACCATCAGCCAAAATACTCGACTTCAAAACAAAATAATAAAATAAACTAAACTAGCGGGTATCTTACAAAGTAAATAATTGTCTTCACCTACATTTTTAGTTTTCTTTTTAACTATTGTGCCGGCTTTGCCTGTTCGTCCGCCACCATATCTAAAATTCCACTGAGGCTAGAGGGCTGCAAATTAGTATTTTGATCAAACATCATCCAATCATCAAACATAGCAAATTGGAACCATCTAGCTTCAATAGTTTTTTATTATATTTAAGGTTAAAGTTAGCCATAGATCATTCATCTGGCAGCGCTTCCCGGCGCTATAGGACGCACCCTCACTCTACTGCATCTACTGATTATAGATAGTTTGGTTTGTTTGTATGGTGTTTTTACGTTGCATGGAACCCAGTAGTTATTCAGCAATAGGACCAACAGCTTTACGTGGCTTCCGAACCACGTCGAGAGTGCACTTCTATCACCAGAAATACACATCTCTCACACCTCATTGGAATGCCCGAGAATCGAACTCGCGGCCTACGAGGTGGCACGCCAACACCATACCGACCACGTCCCTGGAGCGCTCTGCTGATTATAGAGAGCTGCGGGTTATAACTGATGGCTTTACACAGTATTATACATTGCACAGAAAACTCGATTGCGCCGAAGAACTTGTCCGCATTTTTTACTTGTTTTATTTTAACAACGTAAGTTATCCCGTGGTAAAATGGTTCCCCGAAAAGAATAACGTTTCAAGTCAGGGGAAGAAGACGGGAAGGACAAGTTCCCAGAAGGAGGGAATTTTCCGGCCAGAGAATTGATCAGTCGATCTTTTTCTCTCACTCCGAAAGAATGGAATGGTGGCCTTCTTCTCAAAGGGCCGATATTCTTTTCAATAGCCGAGTTCTACAGACGAATAAAATTGACATTCAATCTACGAATGAGAGAAAAATACGTTATTTGAAATAAGAAGCCCACACACACACACACTATATATATATATATATATATATATATATATATATATATATATTATATATATAATATATATATATATATCGTATATATATATAATATATATATATATATATATAGTACTATATATATAAAATGTGTGTGTATACAGCAACTAATGCTTAGAAGATTCTATCCTTAAAAGTGTAATTAGTTCTCCATTTAATAACCCGCATCTAATGTTACTTCATTATACCACCTGAAGCTCATTACAACCGAATCGTCGCCCAAACCCATATAACCTGATCCTCCTCGCGTCTGAAACCCGCGCTGGGGGGGGAAGGCCATGAAAACATTATGAGGAAAGTTGAACGGTGTACCAAAACCACTAACACAGGGCGGCCCGGCACACACCCCACCCCCGGCCCCCCGCCACAAGAGCATCCAAGCCTATACCCAGGAGCATCCAAACCCAGTCCCTAACCCCATCGCACGATCCCCACCCATTGCCAGGGAGCGAGCTAGCGAGCGACCTTCTGCCTCTCTGGCAAGGCCCAGCAGCAGCAGCAGCAGCAGCAGCCACGGTCACAACTTCCTCCGAACAGCTCGTAATTGAAGGGATAAACCAGGGTACTGGTTCTGAGGTGTGACCTCTCCATCCCCAGTTCAAGCACTCCGTCGTGAGACAATTGAAGATGCTATGGCTTAAAGATGTTCCCGGGTTGCTGTTCTCATTAACGGGTGGTGGTGAGAGGCCGGGGGAAGGGGGAACCCCAGCTGCAAAGGGGAAGCTCTGGATGAGATTGAACTCACAAATGCCTCTCAAGATCGCAGATTGAGGGATAAGTGGAATCTATTCATTGACTTAATTATCTGTTTGCAAAAATAATCACGCACGCTTAATCAATTTGGGATATGCGAGAGGACTAATAAATCCATGTGTGTGAATAAAGTAATACGTCAAGCTGAGAAAGTTGTTTGTATTATTAGTAAATAATTGGACAATATCCCGAGACCCGTTATCTTGTTCTCATACTCGTGGGAGCTCCGGTATTGTGCCAGACGTACGATTCCCTTAAGTACTTTCATTTTCATTTACATTAGTAATGACATACAATGAACTTCATGACAAGCAGTAAACGGATATGCAAATAAACGATTGGAAATGTATTGTAGCACGTATAAAAAGAGTAATACATACGACCTTGCTGTTTAACAAAAAATGTGACTCAGATCAATGACAGTAGTACCAACCTTACCGGCCAGCCGTGACTCCTTTCACCGACTGTCATAAAGAAAATATAGAACGAGAAGACGAGTTCTAGTGTTATCTGAACTAACTACGCTGAATTCCGTGGGTAGTTAACTTGCTGCGACATCTATTAATCAGAGCGTAAATGTGAATCTGGAAAGTGTCAAATGGAACCCGGTTCGTCGAAAAGTCCCTGTACGTTTTGGTCTCTTCCAGTGGACTTGTTGCCCGCCTGTCTCCTCTTTGGATCCCCTTTGTTTGCCGGGTCTGTCTATCGGCTCGGATAAACGTCGACGATGATTTAATCAGCTGGGCGTATCTAAACAATTACAATCGCTGATTACGACGGAATGCAGATGAGAGGTCACCTCCTTTTTTAATGGGGTTAAATCAATGTACGGCACGTCGAGCGTTTCTTTCATGCGTGATTTATTATTATATTTTTTTTCTGGAGAAAGTTTCAATGAACGTTGATTGTTTTTCTCAATTACTCGTATATGGCGTTGGAAAAAACTGATAATCGTATCACTGAACAGGGAAATAGAACAAGGACGTGTTACTGTTTCATCAGTCTTCCGATTCACGCGGGTCAAAAAGCGTTCGAAATCATTGCGCTTCCGTGGAAAGCATATGGCGCCAAGCACCGCCGACCCAGGCTTACGCAATAAGTGATTTATGTCCCACTGGGACCCCAAACCGTGTAACTCTTGTTAAAGCAGTGTCTGCGTTCATGTGACATATTCTAACTCTTTTGTATCGAGTATCGCATGCATATCCATCGCTTGTAGACAGGTCACATTGGCCTGTTGCCCGTTATCGCATCTTTTTAGCTGGTGGTGTTACGAACACACATTATGGCGGCCCCCTCCCCCCTCCAAAATCCCCATCCCTGACGATGTAGTAAAATCATAGACGAGAAGAAAAGGAAGTCGAATAACTCTACGGATCTTAAGCTCCACATTTCGGATCGATATCGTCTGATTGACAACATTGAAGTCTTTATCAGAATGATATGGATATCTTCATTAGCCTTATCGCATTGTCATTAACCTTTGCTATGCGTATAGACACACCATAATCCTATAAACGTAGGAGAGATTAATTGAAAAAAGAGAAGCGTGCCGCGAGATTATATTACATAGAAAAAATAAACAAATAACGTGTACTCTGAACTAGGGACTGGCCCCTACGGTACGGCTCCTAAACACCGTAAATAAAAGATTGGTTTTTAATGTGACGGAATGATGCGCTCGCAAGCTTGCTCACTCGCTCGCTCGCCCTCGCGTGCGCGTGAAAAAAAAATGGGTTGGCATGTTAGTGTTTCCTTAAATTATGTTGCAGGGCGTGGAATTAATGCAGCCTAATGCAATAGAAAGCCCGAAGTGCATTACCGGCTGCTTTTAAAACGCCGATGGAAAACGGAATGGCGCGCTCCCGAGGGGAATGGCGCTGCTGCTCTTTGATTCGGAATTTTTACTTTTTTTTTTGTGTAACCGACTGGGACTTCTCTCTCTCTCTCTCTCCTCTCTCTCTTCTCTCTCTCTCTCTTTACCGGCACAAAAAACCGAATATATTTTTAAAAATCTCCATCTCTCGCTGAAATGTATTTAGTATCTTTTCCCAGTATCTGTCTGCTTTCTCTCTTCTTAAATGCTATCTTAGTTATTAAGAGAGAGAGAGAGAGAGAGAGAAATTCTATCCTTCGTTTATTGAGAGAGAGAGAGAGAGAGAGTATCCTTACTTATTGAGAGAGAGAGAGAGAGAGAGAGTATCCTAACTTTATTGAGAGAGAGAGAGAGAGAGAGAGAGAGAAAGTATTTTCTAAACCATCTTTCTCTCCCCGTTTTCTTTTGGCTCACATGGGTTAAACGTGGTATTTTATTCCATATCCCCTCTCTTTTCCCTTTTTCTAGGAACAAGCCCGGGCGTAGTTGTAGTTAGTGAGAGAGAAGAGAAGAGAGAGAGAGATTTTGATTGATTTGTTTAACTTCTTACTGGCGTCGCAACGAACGAAGATGAGAGGAGAGGAGTACTTACGCCGGTGCAATCTGTGATGGCCAAAATATCCTCTAAAATACTAAACCTACTTAACTAATTCCCACCTTCGCGAACATCAATTTACCGCCAATAAACACCCTTTCGCCAGCCCCTCTCTCTTCTTGGACTTCCTCTTCCTCTTTCCTTCTATTTTCTTCTTCTGCTTCTTCTCTTCGTCTTGGCCTTTTAGCGACCCTTCATAAATTTACATGCTGTGGACAGCCGAGAATTTGGAATAATCGTGCCCGAATGGAGAAACTTCAACGTTCCAGTTTAGTTTAAACGCATTAGGATTTTTATCCTCCTTTTTTTTTTTTACTTCGTTTCCTTTCTTCCCTTCTTGTTTTTCTTTTTCTTTTATTCCGCAACTTCGTCCTTCCTCCTTGGCCTTTTAGGTTTTGCGTTCCCTATATCAACGTAAGTTTATTGGGCTAAGACGATAATTATTTGAAAGGTAGGATGTGTTCCTTTTAAGCTAATAGAACAAATTAGTTTTAAGTCTAAATAATTCATTTTACTTTATCACATGGGGGTGTGTAATCTTTGTCGAATGGTGCTATGTAAATGGCTTCTTTTTCCCCCCCCCAACCCACCCGTTTGCCCGCCCCCCCCCCCCCCCAAAAACCGTACAACGCGCCCATTTCCCAAAACCACGCCCCCCCCCCCAAAAAATCCCCCCCCCCCCCCTTCTATTTTTTGTTAATTTTGGTTGTTATCTCCATTTTTTTTTTTACTGTAATGTTTTGTTTTCCTTCCCAACTTATATATATTTCCTCTGTGTACCACTATATTTTCCCTCTTTGAGATTTTTATTTTTTCGTTTTTATTTCGATATTTTGCTTTAATATTACTTTACGTTCTTAAGTTTTCCATGATTCCGATATATACCTGGTTTTTATGTCCCCCCCCCCCCCCTCCCATCCCCTCTCACCCCCCCCTTCCCCCCCCCCGTCCCAACCCCCCCACTCCCTCCTCCCCCCCGGGCGGGGGGTATGACAGAAAGGGGGACAACAAACAACACCTACGTTAAAACATCCATGTTGGACTGCGGTATCTATCTCTCTCCGTCTCTTCTCTCATCTCTCATCCATCGCTTGATAATACCTTAATAGAATCATTTTAAACATGTCCACATATGAACAGAATTGACCCGATAAAGACGAATGCTAGGCAGAGAAATCGTCGTCGGGGATAATTGAAAAGAAAAAGAAGAATTAAATAAAAAGAGTTGTAGGAGAGGCGCCTGGGAGAGAGAGGAGATCGAGAAGGCCAAGGCGAGAGGAGAAATACTCGCCCGTAATAATACTGACTGGTAACTTTCAGTCGGCATCGATTTGCTTTTGTGCGCCGCGTCCTTTAGAGGCGTTTTCCCCTTTTGTGCGTTTCCAGTCAGGAATGTCGACCTTATCGCCCTTGAGGCTTCGCTCCCTGTTGGTCCGGAATGAACATTTGTTTCACCAATCCGGTTAGATAACGATTTATCATTTCGGAAATATAAAGAGTTATTTAATTTCGGCCAAAATTCAATCTATCTTCGGCTGACCCGGGTATTTGAATGGGTTTTACTTAACAGCACTGAAAGGCGTGTGACAAATAAACATCTCCTGCTGCTGCTGTTTTGCTGTTTTTGCTGCTGTTTACGGCTGTTTCTTGTTTCTTCGAGTGCTGCTTTGGTATATATCGATTCGATAGAACCAACATAGAAATATTAAGTTTTGTTTCTTTACTTGTTGCTTTCAGTTGCCCGTAAATTGTTTTACAAAATACGTTTTCCCCTCATCGCGTGGAAAATATTTGGGTTCAAAAACTTATTTATTTTGTGCCATTTTCTATATTTTACCGCAAGGCATTTTCCTTTCTTTTCTTGCTTTATTGTTCCCTTTTTTTTTGTTTTTTTTTAAATTTCATTTTGCTCACTATAAGGCCGTGGGTTCCTTCGCAGTTTTAGGAAAGAGCTGTTATTCGAAAACATTGCAATGTTCTTTCGTCGTTGAGCGTGGCAGTAATTGCAAGGTCGGTGTAATTGCTGGATGTTCCTATGGTTTCTGTCTTTTTTTTTAATGTTTCTAAAAATCTTTCGCCTCAAATAAACTGATAAAAAACACGGTGATAAAATAAACCATACGTATTTTAAATGCATATGTATATATAATAATTTATATATTATATATATATAATAATTAAGATATATATATTATCTATATATATCTTATATTAATATATATCTATATATAGTATATATTAAAACAAACGCACATCACATACAAACATAAAATATATCTGTATATATACTGATAGTATATTATTATATATATATATATATATATATATATATATAATTATATATAATATAAATATATTACAATTATACCCCTCCTTCCCTTCTTACTATTTATTACCATTATAGTGTAACAGGGTATGACTTAGCTTTCTACTGCCGAGTCCTAGATCAGAAAGAGCAATACAAGGCAATGTACTCTAACTCTAACCAGTTGACCGAAGTTTAATATCATGTTTTGATAGGACAAGGCATAATGCAATAGATCTTGTGTGAGAGAAAGGAAAGAGGAGTTTGGGGGAAAGCCTTGAAAAGAATTGACAAGAGATATTCCCATTAAATTCTATTAATAAAAAAAAGCAAATCCTAAAAGCCGACATAACCATAGATGCAAAAAAAAAAAAAAATAAAAAAAAAAAAAAAAAAAAAATAAAAAAAAAAAAAAAACAAAAAAAAAAAAAAAAAAAAAAAAAAAAAAAAAAAAAAACTGTTGTAGCAAACGAAACGACAAACATCACATTGAAACTTCTTCCTATCCACACAGCTAAAATACATTTTTCTAAAAAAAAAAGAAAATAAAGAAATAAAATAGAAATTTAAAACAGGGCGAATTTACATTAAAAACTAAAAACATCGGACGCAGCGTTTCTCTCCGGTGGGAGGTGCTAAAGAAAAAAAAAAAACGTGGCTGTTTTAAATCATGTTGTTCGTACAGAGGCCAACTCCATTTTTATAAATCGTTGCTAATGAGTCCACAGGGGAGGTGTGGTATTATGTGGGTGAGTTTGTTTAGCGATCCTTTATGGACCGTACGCCCGGACCGCTTGAATGATGTTCGAGCGTCTGAAATATTTGCCGACGATCGAAAAAGGCTGACCTGCCTTGCTTGGTAGCTGCGGTCGAAGAGAGAGAGAGAGGAGAGAAAGAGAGAAGAGCAGAGAGAGAAAGAAAGAAGCGGAGCAGAGAAAGAGAGGAGAAAGAGGTATTATTCATACATAAATTCTTATCAAGATTTCTACAATCATATATTAATACAAAACAAGACTAAAGTGACAGTTGTGTTTTTTAAATAAACGAAAATTATTTGGAAGTTTCGGATGTATGTCATGCTGAGAGAGGAGAGAGACGAGAGGATGAGAGGAGATAGAGAGAGAATGAGAGAGAACAGTATTATTCATATATAATTCTTATCCATATTTTGTCATACAAATCATATATAATTACAAAAGAATGTAATTAAGTTTGTAAACGTTGTGTTTTTAAAAACGAAAATGATTTGAGTTTCGGATGGATTGTCCATGCTTGAGAGAGGAGAAGAGAGAGAGAGGAGAAGAAGTATTATTCATATATAAATTCCTTATCATATTTACTACAATCATTATATAATACAAAGAAATAAGTGGACAGCAGTTGTGTATTTTAAAAAACGAAATGATTTGTGTACGGACTGGGATGGTGTCATGTTTGAGAGAGAAAGAGAAGGAGAGATAGAGAGAGAGTAATGCATTCCTCTCATTTTATGCATTTAAATTCATTTAGTGTAAAGAACGGCTTATAAAGGAAGGAATTATCACGCTGTGGAGGAGAGAGGAAGAGGAGGATAGGGTGGAGGGTTGGTGGGACTATCATGTATAAAATTTTACAACCTTCGTAGCATAAAGAGCGATGTAATAGGAGAAAGAAATTATACTTCGAAGAGAGAGCTGAGCGAGCGGAGGGCGATTATGTAATATACAAACAATTTTTTTCATGTTTACAATCGTACAGGCATAAACAGAAGAACGAGAGAGATGCATGTAAACATCATTTGCTTAAAGAGAGTAGAGAGAGAGAGGAAGAGGAGAGGAGAGGAGAGAGAGAAGAGCGAGAGAGAGGAAATCAACAAAGTCCGTTGCCAGAAATCTGTGGAAGCGGGGAGGATACAAATGCACAAACGAAAAAAAAAAAAATCTCCTCTATTGGCTCTTTTAGTCTCACTGTGACCCATTGCCCACTCGACGAGACGAATAGATTGATTCGAGGAGACAAATTACATATAAAAGTTTTTCTATTTTTCCTTTTCCAGTTTTCCAGTTGGCCACGTATTGGAATTCTTCCGGCGGGCGCAAAAAAAGAAAACTGGACGAAGGGCGCCATATAAAAAAAAGGTTTTATTTTTCTCATTCCTCAAATAATCGAAAGGTTATTCAGTTCAATCCTCTCTCTCTCTCTCCTCTCTCTCGATCCTCTCTCTCTCGTCTCTCTCTCTATTACTGGTTTGATGATGGTCACTGGGTCAAGTTTTTGCTAATGCAAGTTTCCCACAGTACTCTAGCTTTTTATTTTCTTCGTTTACTTTCCAGTTTTCTTCTGTTCTCTTTGGTTCTTCCATATTCCTGTTCATGAGATTTTTTTAAACTCTCTCTCTCTCTCTCTCTCTCTCTCTCTCTCTCTCTCTGGAGTTGCCCAATACTTTCTTTCGTCTGTCTGGTTGTTGAAGAATCTCTTAAATTCCTTATATATCGTTTTTTTTTGTCTTGACTCTAAGCTGTTTTCCTCTTCATATTTTTGTTTTTCCACTCTCCTCTTCCGTTTCAATTTCAAAATCAAGAGTCTTATTCTTCAGTTTGTTCTTCATCTCTTCCTCTAATTATCCCCGAAAAGACTTTGTTTATCCCGGCAATGTTTTCCCAACCAACACGCTTAATTCGTTCCACCTGTTGCGATATTAAATTAAATCTCATTTATTTGTTCTGTATATTGAATAAATTAAATTCTTTTTTCTTCTAAATAAGAATGAATTTCATTTTCTTGTACATTCCTAGGGTTCGGCTGTGCAGTTTCATCATGTAACTTTGTAATGCCTTAAATATAAATTAATATCTATTTTACAGGACTTGAAAGTTAACCATAAAATCTAGTTTTTAAACATGGGGGCTTTATTCCATTTTGAGAGAGAGCGGAGGAGAAGAGAGAGAGAAAAGAGAGAGGTGCCACTATCTCACGTTAATATAATCATACAAAACATCGTTTTCGGGGGCTTCCATTTTGCAGGAAGAGAGAAGAGACCCTTAACCTTACAGACCTTACATCTTGTTCGGGTTGCCCGCAGGTCCTCAGTGTGAGGGCAACCTTCTAATGTCTACCAAGAGAGTTGCTAGTGCATCCTTCCGGTTATTTTATTTTGCATCTTCCAAGCTTCTTCTGGATGGTCGTGGGATGCAGCTTTAGATATTTGTCGGTTAGCTTTATTAAACTTAACCATCTACGCTCACGTCCATGATATATTCCCAAATGACATGACTGGCAACGGCATTGAATAAGACGCTGCATTATCTATGCTCGGTGGCGTAGGTGGCATTAACGGTCCTGTGTGCTTTCCTTATTTTTTTGTTCCTGGTATAGTTTTGGGCAACTTTATTCATCTCCTCTTGCTTTGTGCTCTTTCTGGATATTTTTAGCTCCATGATGTTTTCGGCTATTCCTTCTATCTGTTTTTCCATGCCTGAATTATCAATGTAGCGTTTCCTCTTCTCCTTTGCTAGACTATATAATTTTTCAAGGATTGTAGTCTTTACCCAGTAGTCAAGATCCTTAAACTTCTTGCTATTCTACCTGTAAAGGACCTTTGTACACTCTCTAATTTTGTGCAATATCCTTTTTGATAGTCGGGTGGTACCATAATCATATTGCAATATTCAAGTGGACTACTAATAACTATGTTTTATAAAGGCATAATCATGTCGCCGTTCAGCTTTTCTTGTTCTGAAGTACCGTAATAACATTCCATTTTGCTTTGACATTTTGGCCAATAGAAATTGCTATTTGATCAATTGCATAACATGGTTCCTTATTCCATCATCAACACCAAGGTCTTTAACTGCTTCCGTTATATGGTTGATTGTCTCAATTATTAGGTCCCCACTAATACGCATATAGCTTTCCTTCTCTGTCTCCCAATTTTTAATTTATTGATTCAAATTTGAATCAGAGTTAAATACATCCTATTTACCTCTGCCAATCATATACTTTTGTAGCGCTGTTTTCCCTATCTTCATCACAAGTAATTTCTCTACTTATTCTTGGTTCATCGGCGAAACTACTCAACATACCGAGTCCATTAACATTAACTGTCTATTGTCTGCAATCATAATAACAAACATTAATGCAGCTAACATCCGTACCTTTGTGGCCCACCGAATATTGACCTTAGTCTTCAATCCGAATTTTTCTCTCGTTTGCAATAAACTATCTGTTTTCTGTTTGTTTTGTAAAATTCTTTTTAAACCATCATCCTACTTTATCCCACTATTATTTGTTTTGTTTTTTAATTTTTCTTCGATTAATATATTATGATCCTACCTTGTCAAAGAGCTTTTTGCAAAGTCTAGATTAAAACCACATCTGTTTGTTCATTTCCGCTTTTTATATTTTTATTATATGGTTCTCAACGGTGAACATGAAACTAAACAGTTGGGTTTGTCGTGCTTTTTCCGGGGCGGTACGCAAACCATGGTGTGTCCTATATTAAACAAATTATGTTTTTTACTAAATGTTTCCATAATATTTTCCTTTCATTACCCTTTGTTCATACACTTTCAAATAATGTGGGATGTTAGACTCACAGGCCTTTATAACTACTTTGCCTATCTAGCCATTGATCCATTTTTGAAAGTAGGGGTAATATATGCGAATTTCGTGTTCATTCCATAAATCTTGCCTGTATCTATACTTTTTCTTCTTAATAATTATTGCAAGTGGTCTTTGCGATAGAATGAACTACTTTTCTTTCAAAACAAAAAAGCAGGACACCATCAGGCCCTGCTGCAGCTCCAGTTTTTAATTTTCATTAAATAGCCTGACACAATATCAGCTTCATTAATATCTGTCGGCTGCTAAAATTCCACTAATTTCATCCCTTACTTTATCCTATATCATTATCTTCATTATCAATTCTAGGGCGTGAATTCTCTACTTATATCGTTGGGCCTGCCCCTAGTTGCATATTTCCGTTTTTTTTTTCCATAACGTTAATCTACCCTTTCAATTCTTAGAGGGCCATATTTCTGTTCTTCTTTTATTCATCTTTTTTCGCATTACGAGTATAATAGTTTTGGGGGGTTGGCTTGATATTTATTACTAGGGTTTTTTCTTCCAAGTCCCGTTTTTTCATTTTTTTTTATTTTGATTTTAGTTCGATCACTTTCCCTGGCATTTTTTCTTTTTGCAATACCATTTTTTGTTGACCACTTTCTGATTTTCTGGAACAAGAGCCTTCTTTGTCTCTTGGGTCATGCATGACTGATGTTTACTTTTCTTCTTATCGGTAATATATTTATCCACTATTTTCCTCTAATTTTTATTTTATAAATATCTCCGTATTTACCTTTAATATCCACCACTTAACGAAAATGCTTATCCCACATCCTTTTGTTTAATTATTCTTACATTTATTTCTGACCATTTTTATTATTTTTACTGTAGAAAGTTGTATTTTCCATTATCCTTACCAACTTTTTTCATTTTGTCTTGCTTATCTCTGTTTTCACTTGCTTTGGTAATGGACTGTTAAATTTCCTATGACATTATGGCGTCTGAAATACTAGCCATTATAACACTATTATTTCTTTAACAAAAAGAAAATCAATTCACCTCGTTCAAAACAAATTACTCCGGTCTAAAAGTATTTTCCCTTTCTTGTTGGCAGGTGATTTATTTGTTTGTAATTGTATTCTAGTAGCATATCTAATTAGCTTTTCGAATTGCCTCATTATCTTCTGCCCAATAACTATTAACTCTCTTTTTTATATGGTATAAAATACAACCACAATCTACCTATTCGTTCTTTCTCAGTCTACGAAAGGAAAGTTAGTCCTCCGGATAGGAGAATCGTGCCAATCCTTGGTGATTTTCTACATATATCATTCCAATTATTTCTTATTTATTGTGTCAAAACATCTTCGTTAGTTATTGGGGGCTCTATATGATTACTATGGTTCATTAATTTTTCAGATTCAAATTCTACTGCTATTAGTTCAACATTCTTAAGATTTAAGCTAATATTTCCGTCATATATTTTTTTCCTTGTTTTTTGTCTTTGTTCCCATATATTGCGGTTTCCCCTTGATTCCTATTTTTTTTTTCTATCGATCTATAAGTTTTGGTGGACCCCTTTTATTTGATTCATCATTCCCAGTCTCTTGGGAAATACCAGGTTTCCACTTATAATTCATTAAATCTATTTCTTTTCTTTTCTTTTGGGTTATTTGGGTTTCTTCTAAGGCCACTCTATTTTTTTTTTTTAGTTACTCGTAACCTAAACCCTGCGCATTCATCACTATGATGGTTTTGCGTGTTTTTCTCCTTCATTTAATATGGGTGTTAAAATAATTAAGGATTTTCCCAAGTCGTCTTTCGTTTCCGGTGTTTCTGGCATTTGTTGTTCTTTTTTTTTCATTTCCAGCAAATTCTTGGACATTAAAAAATCCAACTAATCCATAATATTTGATTTCCTTCCTTCATCTAATTATTCATTTTGTGTGTCTGAATTCTGGCAATTTTCTATGTATCTGCAATATCCTCTTGCATCGTAAATACAACCCCCCTCCCAAAAAAACAACAAAAATTACTATCTTCTTGAGCTGTATTTTGGGAGCTGATGCTGACACTCCATATCGCGGGGGTGGGAATGGCTTGCGTTTTTTCCTTCAACCTCATATTCTTTCTTGTTCCTTCTTCAATTCTTGTTTTTTTCTTTCCTTGATTTTTTTTTTTTGGATTTTTTTTTTTAAACCTAAATTTTTTTTTTTGATTTGATTTTAATTTTTTTTATTTTTTTTGGAATTTTGATTCCATGGCGCTACAGGGTGCAATAATTTATTTCATTTTTTGTTTTGTGGAAAAAAAAAACTTACAATCCTTTTCCTTCCTTTTATTTTAGGTTTTTTCATATTTTTGGATGTAGATCTCTGCCAATCATCCTCATACCAGTCTAGGTATAGCACATTTAGCATAAGATTTCATAGTTTGGCTGTGACATACCTTGGGCATGTTTGTAGTAACCATTTTTCCCTCGAAATCTGGCAAATTCCCTCTTTGCAAAAAGGTTGCAGACTTTGTGTCCTTTTTCGTGTCTAGTTTTTCCTCTTTCCATCAGTAGTTGCAGATTCTGGGTACAGCCCCTTCCTTCGTTTGATTTTGTTTGTTTTGGTCATGTCGTAATTTATTTCTTCGTATGTATGCTGCTTGATTAGCCCTCATATGTAGTTATTAATGAGTATTTCTGCAATCCATAACTTTGATCTTGTTCTTTTGTTTTTTACTTATTTTATTTTTCTGTCATTGTCAGTTTTTTGTTTTACTTCTCTTGTACCGTTTTCCCTTTTCTTCTACTTCGTTCCTCTTACCCTCTTATTCTTGCATCCTCAAAACTAATAGTTGACATTAAGTCTTGCTTTAATCCATGAATAGACATGTTTGAGCAAAATACTCTGGTATCCTTACCCAAACATCTTGCATGACTTCGCACTTTGAGGAATTGAGGTCGGAATGGTTGCATGCAGCAAAACAATTTTCTGATCAGATAGGAGATAGAGAGAGAGCGAGGAGAGAGAGTCACTATACCCTCAGTTAATATAATAATACAAAATCGTTTTTCGTTAAGTGACCTCTCTAATTCGACCGTGATAATTATTTAACTAAACGACACACGCATTCATCAGCTTTCAAACTGCATTTTACGTTCGTTCAGTTCTAGATGCCCCAATAAGCCCCATAACGGCTTTTCCACCTTCCCAACTTAATCGCTCAGCTTGTGAAAAAAAACGAGTATTCCCGCGATCCGCGCAACCTTCTTACCTCATCTGTGAGACGATTCGAGGTCTGTCTATCAATCCTGCCTTTACATTCCCAATCAAAACCCATACTGCTACTGTTCCAACTGCGGTATGCTAATATGTAGTATATATCGTCTCGACCCAAACCCATTCTGAACACCTTTTCCCATACGCAAAAACTTGTGCTTGGTAAACTGGGAGTTCTAGCACGAGGTCTATATATAATATATATATATATATATATATATATATATATATATGATATATATAAAACTTATATATATAATATCAATAATTATATATCATCATATATCTAGATATTAATATATATTATTATATATAATATTAAGTTGTGTGTGGGTGTTGTGGTTTGTGTGTGTGTGGTCGTTATGTGCATATTCAAATGGTATTTAGTAAGATAGAAACAGACGAAAGAAAGGAAAGGGTTAATTTCGGACCTGAAGCACTCGCTTAAAAAAAAAAAAAAAAAAAAAAAAAAAAAAAAAAAAAAAAAAAAGAAAAACTCCATCAAGAGGGAACGGAAAACGTCTATGATACCCAGGCGACATCAGCCGGGACCAACTTTTTTTTTTTTTGTTTTGTAGAGAGAGAGAGATAGAGAGAGGAGAGGAGGAGAGAGAGAGGAGAGAGGAGAGCAAAGGATAGGCGATTGCTTTTGTCGATGAAGCAGGGTAGGGGGGTCTATTGAGAACAGTCTCCTTTCGTAAATTACAGCTTGAGGCAGTTAATGCCACGGCAGCATTGCAACCCGAGGACCGTACTAATGCAAGTAATACCCACCCTACATTTGCTTTCTGGTCATTATGCACGTTCGTCCTAATGGTTGCGCCAGCATAATGATTGAAAAGGACTCGTTTTATGGGCCTTTTGGCCCGGCACTATTTTCTTTGTGGTAATCATGATGATAACTGCAACAGGATAATTAGTAGCTTATGGTAAATAAAATGACCATTTTTATCCTTGTCGTTACTCTGGAAGGTACATAAACCAGCGACGTACCCTGTGAGTCACATTTTTGAACAGATTGTAAACCCTAGGCTTTGGGTGCAATTTTGTTTCTATAGGCCTTTTTTAAAAAAAAAAAAAAAAAAAAAAACTCCAGTGACAATGAATTCCTCAAAAAAGCTCAAACGGCCCATGAAAGGTGATTCCTAGCCATCCACTTACTCGTTGAAATAGCAATGGACCTCATGGTTCTAATTTTAACGTTGTCAGGAAGTAAGTTGCAAAGGTGTGCAAAAACCATTTGGGCCCAGCAGGTCCTCAGGTACGGGGTGGAAAATTTTACATAGGAACATTTATATAAGTTTGCCAATCTACGAATTATGATGATGCATGGTAGTCAATATTTTCAAAAGGGGGTGATTTACTAATAAAAAAAGCTTACTGTAGTTGTGGTGGGTCGTCCGTTGGCTATCAACTTTACTATGCTCAAGGTTAACCATTCACCATAAACTAAAAGCCTAAACAGAATATTAAGTTTAAAGGCGAAAGGAAGAGATTTTCCCCAAAACTCTGATGCAGAATAAATCGATTTTTGTTATATAAACAATAATGCTTTAAATGAATTTTCTTAATAGCTTTAAACTTTCGAACAGGAAAATAGTTGTTTGCTCAAGAGGACTTTTTTGTTGAGTTCTTTATGGAAAATAGATCCATTATTTTTTTTAGGTAATTTATTCATTCCCTTAAGGTAAGAGAAGGGGGTGGTCGTTTGATTGAGTGGTAAAGTAAAATAATATATAACATGTTTATGTTAAAAAAAATTTGTATCTGACGTCCTAATAGAATGAATTTTTGAAACAGTCGAAGACAAAATGTGGTTTTGTTGGTAGCAAAAATGCACCACACACAGACACAAGCATTAAATATATATATATTATATATATATAATATATATATATATATACTAATATATATATTATATATTATCTATATATATAATAAATATTTAGTATATATATATATATATAATATTATATATATATATATAGTGAATACTATATCTATATATATCATAATGATTCTATAATGCTTGGTGTTCGTGTGGGTGTGTGGTATCATTTACCAACAGTGTCATGCAGAATGGAAACGTTCCCCGGACAATTTCAAGTAAGAAAAGTCAACCCGATGAATTAGTTCAGGTCTAAACACGTAAATCAATTGGAAATACCCTCCCCCTCCCTCCCTCACTTCCTCCCCCCAACTACCTTTCCCCTCTCTCAGTCTTTCGCCTCCCCCAATCTCTTTCCCTTTGCAGTGGTGGTGCCTTTTTTTTTGTCTCTTTGATTAAAAACCCTGTTAACAGTGAAGGGGGAGAATATTTTTTTTGCTCAGGGAGTAATTCCCCAAAAAGGGGAACGAGAAATTCTCCCAAAGAAGAGAGAGAGAGAGGCGAGGAAAAGGAAAAGATATGTTATTACTGTGATTAATTTCGTTATTGGTTCTGGCTTGAACGTGATCCAGGTTGGTGAAACTTAATGCGGCAGAGAAGGATTTGAGTAAATAAAACAGGTTTGCTGGTAAAAGTTCAGCTCGGGGGCAATTACAGAAGTCCTGGATAAAAGGAAACAGAAAAATGTCTGTCTCTGGGAAATCAAACATTCAAATAGAAAATTTTCAAAGGAGCAAGTGATAATAGACATAAAGAAACAGAAAAAAAAATGAAAAGAAAAGAAAAATTTCGGTGCTTGGTGGGATTCAGCGGACGAACTGGGGTGGTACTACATTTTTTTCCATTCCAGAAAAATAAAATGGATGTGGGGCATAGGGGGTGGAGGAGGAGGGTTAGGGGGTTAGGGGGTGGGGTGGGGGCGTTTATTCTAGTAGGAGAACCTCAGCAGCTTTAGTGGATGAATTATTTTTGTCTCAAGGCCAAAAGGCAAAAGGCAATATTCCAGGGATGAGCCTGTTATCAAAATACTTGAGCGGAACTACTCATTCGAAATGGGAAAGTCGTTATCCGGACGGGTCTTAAAATCAAAATGGATAAAACAATATATACTAATATATCCCCTTTTTTTTATGGCACCTTTTTTTTCGAAAGTCAAGGACAACCGATGACCATCTCCCTGCTATTGTTTCTACGGTCTATATGGTGATCTCTGTTTTGGCAGTGGCTCTTTTTCGCTGAATATTTTTTTAAAGGAATTTTGGCGTTGGATCCCTCATGGCTCTAAAAATATTATTATTATTATTTATTCACATCTTCTAAGTCATCGATAATGATGCTGGTAAGCTTCGGGGATATTTACATTTTCAATTTTATCAGTCCCTCAACAAACTCAACAATTAAATATGCGTAGAGGTTACTTTATCTTGAAGGTGTCAAGTACTTTATAAATATATTCTGACATGTATATTAGAAGACTTCATCTTTGAAGCTGTCGATGAGGCTGGTAAGATTGGCATTATACATTTTGCCAGCTTCTCGTAAAATTCAGGATTAATCGCCTAAATACTTTCAAATATATACTATGGAATATAAAGAATTCATACCAGTAACTTTAGTTGACGCCATATATATATATATATATATATATATATATATATATATATATATATATATATATATATATATATATGATATATATATATATATATATATATATATATATATATACATATATATATGTATATATATGTGTGTGTGTCCTGTGTAGAGCCATTTTTCTTTCTAGATATCTCTGTATTTATACTCTGTATTCGATGCTTGGTGGCTATATTATTTCGTCAGCTTTTTCGATGTCATAGTGTCTTACATAAAACAATGAAGAGTAGAGTAATAGTGTTTTTGAAGGGAAGGGGGGGGGGAGGGGGGAGTGGGGCGGGTGGGTGCCGACCCCCACATTTTGCTAAATTACTGTTGTTGCCCCTAGCGCCTATGATCATAAAATAGCTTCATATAGTGAGTGGAATTTTACAATGATTAAATAAATATGAATGGTAAATTCCAACACACACACATACACACACACCACACACACACACACACATATATATATATATATATATATATATATATATATATATACATATCTATATATATATATATATATATATATATATATCTATATATATATATATATATATATATCAATAGAAGGATCCACAGTAATATCCTTGTTTATCCCGATAAAATATATCTATGGAAATGTATACAAAGATAAACAAGGATATTACTGTGGATCCTTCTAATGATTTCTTAGAAGCACGATACGGTGTTTTTATATTGTATATATAACGTATATGTATATATGTATATATATCGCCATCAATAACAGAATGAATGAAAATAAATTCAGTTAATACATTCACAATGATGACTGAAGTGATATAAGTAAGACGTGTTCCCAAATTCAGTTTTTTTTACGTGAATTTCTATATGAATATCCGCTCACATTAAACACATTTGTGATCGGAGAACATGCATGTGGTTGTGACTCCTAGATGGCAGTAGATACGTAAATGCATTACACTTCCGGTCTCTTGCTCATGAGAGCTGAGCAATGGCAGGTCAAACTTTGCCTGCAAGTGGGTCGTGGGTGTGACCCATACGCGTAAGGGTAATTTTCCAAGAACATATGAGGCCGTTGTACTTAAGCACTTGGGCGGGCAGATATAATGGACTAGCAACACTTCCATCTGAGTATTTAGCAGGAAACCGCTATGGTTGTACTTTTATGCGTATATACAAAAATACAGACCACGAGAAAGAATAGTTAAAATGTAACTTCGTAAAAATAACCGATGGCTAATTGGTTGACCCTCTATCTCAGTGGGACAGTGAACGTCTCATACGCCACTAAAGTAGATTCACATCAACCGTGCATTTGATGTCTATTCCAGTCCCTTACGACGCTCCTGATTGGCTGTTGATAAGCCAGTCACAGGGCTGGAAACTCAAAGTCTCCCTCGAGAGTTCACAGAGGCAGGATGTATGTTCCACCTCTCCCGAGAGATACTTTTGAAAGACGTATCCCTCAGGAGAGGTAGAGCATACATCCCGCCTCTGTGAACTCTCAAGAGAGAGCCAATCAAAAGCGTCGTAAGTGACTGGTCTAGGCATCAGATGCACGGGTGATGTGAATTTACTATAGCGAAGAGTCTCCCTTGCCTTTAGTCAAACGAGAACTTAAATATAGTGTACTACGCAAACATTTTGGTAGTAATCTCTAGGTTTCTCTACGATAAACGAACGTTCTCAGTATCTTGGCGCTTCCTATATATAACTCAGCTGTCTGTCTCGTATGATGATAATCCAATTATCTACGTGAGTGGATAGATTATTTTACCATATTTCCTTTCCTAGAAAACATCAATCCCAAGACTTAGATATAATACTATATTCCTTTAGGATAGCTTTGGAATACTTGTATACAAGTAGATTGATAGTTGCTCAATGGTTTTTTACTAATTAGTGCTCTTCTATGTCGGAAAAATTTACCTACCTACACACACACACACACACACACACACACACACACACACACACATATATATATATATATATATATATATATATATATATATATATATATATATTTATATATATATGTGTGTCTGTGTGTGTGTGTGTATACATATATATTTATTTATTCATATTTACAGATGTAGCAAATAAATTCTCTCTCTCTCTCTCTCTCTACTCTCTCTCTCTCTCTCTTTATTCGTGCAGCCATATCTTTGATATGCTAGGCAGTTCCGCATTTTGTTTCAGAATAACATCACCCAACACAGGAAATTCTGAAAATACTGTGATCATATATCTTCTGTCGGCCATTACCTACTCTTTCTCGTAGAAGGGGTTTGGGGCGTTGAATCATACGTGTGTGTTGGAATGTTTTGTTTGTTTTATTCTCATTGTGTAGCATTTACTAGTTCTTCTCTGTGATATTAAATTATCGTTATCTACTTTATTATAATTTTGCATAAGTTTATAACTTGTGCTTTAATGGTGACCTTGGTTTTGTATATATTTTTTTTGCACCTTTCTTTTTGTTTAATTTCTGTCACCTCGAAAAAGATGTCTCGTGAATTTTCAAAATTAATGAATAATGTTTAAGTGCCGGACAAAGAGAACCGATAAAGGTCTAAGAACCTTCAGGACGTTCACGCCCACAATAAAAACAACAGCATTTCATCTTATGAAACGACAAATATAATAATAATAATAATAATAATAATAATAATAATAATAATAATAATAATAATAATAATAATAAAAGAAGAAGAAGAAGAAGAAGTATATGGGATATGCCAGAATAAATTGTACCATAATCATAGGAACACTAGTCACGACCCCAAGATCCCTGAACAGGAATCTGGAAAAAACTAGAGGCTGAAGTAGCTCCAGGACTCATGCAGAAGAATGTGATCCTAGAAACGGCGCACATAGTAAGAAAAGTGATGGACTCCTAAGGCGCAGGATGCAACCCGGAAATTCACACTATAAATCCACTCAGTTCGAACTGGAGGACTGTGATAAAAAAAAACACAATTAAGACATAATTGAATAAATAAATAAAAAATAAATGAAAATGAGAATTAAATAACTGAACTCATTCACTTTTTTAAGGTCTGAAAGGCGCAACAGGAGGCAAACCTCAAAGCAGATGCACTATGAAACAATTGTTAGAAGAGGCTGGAAAGTCAGATTTGAAGAAGTAGAATATGAAAGGAGGTACAGTAAAGAGGAATGAAAGGGGATGCAACTAGGGGCCGAAGGGATGCCGCAAAGATCCTTAAATGATACCTGATTTGTACATTTGTCCCATAATAATGAAACTGACGCTTGAAACTCATTTCACGATACAGACGCAAACCAGATCCCCAAATCAATATGCCGCCGAAATATCGCCCACATTCAAAAAAAAAAAATGTGACCGTTGTTTAATTCATCTGTTGGAATAATGATATGCAGTGGAAATTCATTATTATGAACTGACAACAAATATTATTTACGCTATTTCCGGCTCCACGCCACCAAAGGTAAAGTACTGAAAATAATAATAGAATGAAGTTCAACATCAACATTTTACATTCTTTCATTTCCTTGATCAGGAATCAGCAAATACCTAGAAGACGCTGAAAACAAACATCACTCTGTAAAGGATATTGAGCAAAGAACATAATAACGAACAAAAGAGACGGCACAATAAGAGAGAAGAAGAAGACAAAAAAAAAAAAAACCAAAACGAATAAAGACGAGAAGGAAAGTGAGGGACATTACTTCTATAAAACTGCAAAAAGAAAGGAAAAAAAGGTAATAAAAACTAAGACGACTGATTAATAAACAGATTACCTTTATTATTCAGCCGATTAAAAAAAAAACCACTGAAGGAGCTTTGAATACTCATGTGGAAGGAGGAAGGAATTTGGAGGCAGTGAGAGATGATTAGAATAAACGGTTTACGAGTCTGGAACTGCAACTCATGATATGAGGTTCTCGTAAACTATGTGTCTAAGGTGAGGATGATGATATTTGGTTAGCGAGACCCTGGAAGCGCGCACACACACAACCACACACGCACACACACACACACACACACACACACACACACACATATATATATATATATATAGTATATATATATATATATATATATATATATATATATATATAAAATGTGAATGAGTGTGTATGTGTCTTATGCCTTTCGGATACACGTCACCAAAAAGGTATAAATGCCATTTCGATTCCCGGACATTTGTTCGGGGCTTAGATTTTCTTGCCTCCTGTCATTTTCAATTCACGGCATTGAAGCACGCCTTTCGACTGGATAATACTACCAGGGTTCGTCAATTCACTTCGAATCTAATGAGGTATACAAGTAATTTTATTCAAACCGGGATGTACGAGAGTATATATATATATATATATATGTATATATATATATATATATATATATATATATATATATATATATATATATATATACATATATATATATATATAGTATATATAACACGCATACACACACACACACAGTTTCACACTCACACACAAGTCTAGCAGTAAACACGGTGCCTAACAGCAGTGATAAACATGTAGTGGAAATGATACCAGACAAAAGGTGGGGTTTCAATTTGAGCGCGAATGAAGGATAAAACCTACAATTTAGAGCGGACCTTCCCGCCAGACTTCCTCCGGTGCAGGAGTTGGGTGCGGGAGTAGGAGGAGGAGGAGGAGTAGGAGGAGGGGGAGTCGAATGAGGAGGTGGGGGCAGGGAAAAAGGGGAGCGGGAGCGGTAGGAGGTGGGTCGAGGGAGGCGAGAGAGGGTGAGGGGAAGAGGTTGGCTGGAAAGGGTCTACTAGCAATCCGCTCCGATCCTCTATAGCCGCCTCCTTTGGTGCCAGTTATATGGGATCAAAGCCGTCAAGTGACAAGTTTTATGACGACGCCCAACACTGTTCTTCTCGGGAGAAAAATTCGGTTTTATTTCCCCCCCTGTTTTTATACACGATTCCCTCGCTCGCGATCTATGGGAGGCCGTTGGTGGGAATTTATGGCCGTAAGACCATGCCGTCCGGGTTAACTCGGGCATTCTGTCCTCGCCGTCCGAGGGGACATTAAAACAAACACGATGAGACAGAGACTAACGAGATTGGGAGTGGTTTAGCCTCCCAACACCGTCATTAAGCCTTTTATCATCACCGGCATGACCTTTATTCTCACGAAGTCAGGAGCGCTGTAAATAATGGCAGTAAGTATTTCGGGGGTCTAGTGGCCTCGTTGCTGTGATAATGGTCGTTTCTGCTAGCCGGCTAACAGTCGGTCGCTAACAGCCACCAGCTAACAGCCAGCTGCTAGCAGCAGCGTGCCAGCCAGTCGCTGTTGGCCAGGCAAGCATGCCGAATCCTCCTCGCTATAGCCAACGCACATCGGAAAGAGACAGCAGACTGCGGGCGACCACATGTTAAAGAGAGAGAGAGAGAGAGAGAGAGAGAGAGAGAGGAGGAGGAAAAGAGTCCTTTAAATGCCCATAGCACTCACTGATCAGTGCCGAAGAAGGAAGGTTACAAAACGGAGCCAATTGCGAAGTCCCTTCTCCAGCTCCGTCGAAATGACGCGAGATGCGTTCGGGCAAAATCAGGCTTTAATAACTGGGGCCGCAAGGGCGCAGATCGATAACGACGGCACGCTCTGAGGAGGGCTCCCCTGTCCCACGTCCCCCACCATCCAACCCCATCCCCCCCCCCCCACCCCACCCCCTCTCTCTCTGTCTGTCTGTCTGTCTGTCTCTCTCTCCGACTCGTGCATAAACGTGAGTACGCATGTTCTTCTCTGTACCGACGGGAATTAAACGATGAAAGAAAGAAAATAATGACACCAGTTACAATTTACTGGTGAAAATGAGAAATAGACGAGATGAAAAAGATAAAAGGGACCGATGGGAAGTGAGTGAAAAAGAGGGGAAAGGGAGGAGTAAGAGCAAGAAAACGAAAGAAAGACTTGGCGAGGAACGAAGACCAGAGGGAAACTTCGATGGAAATCCCTTGTTGAAATAAAAAGGGAAGCTGATGAAGCGCACAGAAAGAGTAGCCGAGTGCAAAAGATTACGGTACAAGAA
>NC_061106.1:19693604-19716104 GCF_015104395.2 Macrobrachium nipponense
TGTAGAGAGAGAGAGAGAGAGTTGGTATCCATATATGTAAGTATACTACCATCATATTTATGTACTATGTATATATATGTGTGTGTGCGTATCAAACCTGCGTAAAGAACAGACTGAACAGTAAACATTAGAAATTCAAAGAACCCCTGTTTGTTGGAGGAGCGATCGGAGGAACACAAGATCGAGGAGGAGGAGGAGGAGGAGGCGGAGGCGGAGGCTGAGGAGGAAGAGGAGGAGAAGGAGGGGAGAAAAGCACACAGACGCAGGGGAAGTATGAGGGGAGTAGGAGGAAAGGAGAGCAGAAACGGAGAATCCTTTTGTGAAGGGACCTGGAACTAATACAGCCTTCAGACTTTCTTATATGACAGTGTTTCTCTTTATTCCTCACTCCTTTGAGTACATTAATCTGTTTTTCTTAATTCTAATGCTACCTATCTTGCTCTTCTTCCCATATACTGCACGTGTGGTGGTTAAACACACACACACACACACACACAGACACACAAATATATAATTTTATATATATATAATATTATATATATATATATATATATATATATATATATATATATATATATATATATATATATATATGATTTATTTGCCCTTGACTTTGTTCTGCTATCCCATTCTTCTCAGTTACTATGTATCTCTCTCTCTCTCTCTCTCTCTCTCTCTCTCTCTCTCTCTCTCTCTCTCTCTCTATTTGCCCGGTCTGTCATTCTGTCTGTCTGTTTGTCTGTCTGTCTGTCTCTGTCTCTGTCTCTGTCTTCGCCAGCAGGCCCTTCAACTGGCTTTCTCGTCTTTTTAACTAACTTCGGGTCGACCACGCAAAACCTGACGTTTAATCAAATCTCTCAACCCATATGAGTCAAACAGACCATCTATCCCAACCCTTCAAACAGTAAAGGCTAAAACGTACGGGTATGCCAAAGTTTACATATTGCAGAGAGGGAGAACCCCTAGAAGAGAGAGAGAGAGAGAGAGAGAGAGAGAGAGATGAGAGAGAGAGAGAGAGAGATACCAGGGCTGTAGTTTCAGGAGATCTTGTCTTTATAATCTGCAGTCAAGGCTTGGAATGCCTCATGTGAATAGTAGTTTTGTTATGTTCAGTTATAAATTCACGTTTAAGAACGAACAAAAAATGTGCTACATATGTATTCCCACTTCATATATATATTTATACACACACATATACACACACACACACACACACACACACACACATATATATATATATATATATATATATATATATATATATATATATATAGTATATACATATATATATATATATATTATAGTATATATATATATATATATATATATATATATATATATATGTACCATATACATAATATATATGTGATATCTGTCTTTATTTTCCTTTTCACGTGAATAGCAGTTCACTTGGAGTATAGCCAGCAATTTAATTGATTTGATTTGTATATGGACCTATTTAATTCTTATCACATGAAAGTTAGTTCTTTTGACATTTTGTTTAACGTATTTATTTCTTTTTCCTGTCTTCTATCTCGTGAACGTTTTTCATTATGTTTTCCAGAATGTAAAGATATTTTACGGATTGATGAACTCTCCTAATTAGCTAAGCCTTCTTGCCAAACTAATCCTAGATTAAGTGAGATAAAAGAAACTCTCTTAAAAAACCCTCTCATTATTACTGTATCCCCATGACGTTATACAGCACAAGTTGTTAACAATACAAAAAAAAAAAAAAAAAAAACTCATCTTCGTTCATTTTCTTTTTTTACCTTTTACAGATTTTTTTTTTCTTTTTCCGTCACCTCTCACTATTCCCCTCTATTCCCTCTCCCTTCCCCAGGAGGCACATGCACAGTGTCATGACACATGCACAGTGTCATGACACATGCTTGTTAATCATGCAAGAGTTCTCTCGCTTCTATTCAATGCACTGCGGTTTGCTCTGAGGATGCGATGATTTTAGCAAATTTGCTGCGAGACGTCTTTAGTTATTTCTCTAAGTCCAGCTGATTGTTATTTACGTTACCTTTATCTGAACTGTCTGTCATATCCAGTCAAACATTTATACGAAATCATTACTCTAAGTCAAGGCAATTATTATTTAGGGTATGTTGCCTTTATCTGAACTGCATGTCATAATCTAGTAAATGAAATTAGATATTCATTATTTGCTAACAAATGCTTTTTTAACTGTCCTGTCCCTCTGTCTGGTTCAGCAACAGCTTCAAAAGGTTGATTAGTAAATTCAATGGGAGAATTTAAATATATATATACCTATATATATATATATATATATATATAATATATATATATATATATACATTGCATATATATAAATATATATATTATATATATATATATATATATATATATATATATATGTATATATTATATATATATATATATATATATATTTATATTATACTATATATATATATTATATATATATCTATATATATATATATATATATATATATATATATATATATAGATATATGTATATATAAGACACAACACACACATATATATATATATATATATATATATATATATATATATTATATATCTATATATATATAAAAATTATAAATTCAAATTCCTATATCATTAACTGTAAAATACTCATAAAATAATGATTAATCTTTATGTGTAATTTTTACAATGTACAAAAAATATATTTTTAAACACCCTGTGTCTTTTCATCATCAATATTATAGCCTCGATAAGAGGTTCCTTAGTTCATAATAATAATAATAATAATAATAAAATAATAATAATAACTACTGTTGAAAATAATTCGGCTGTGTTAATTTATACAGAACTTTCTCAAGTCTCCTTATTGTTGACAATAAGGAGACTTAACAAAGTCCTGTATACAATTAACGCAGCTGAATCACCCATTAGTTTAACAGAAGTTGTTTTAAAAGAAGGTCTTACATGCCAACAACAACAACAACAACAACAATAATAATAATAATAATAATAATAATAATAATAATAAATAATATTTTTGTTAAAGATGATGGCAGCATCAGTGGAATTGATTTTATATATGGTCTTTTCAATTCTTCTTATTATTCTCTTCTCATCAGGGCTGATATTTGCTAATAGCTGGCGCCGATGTTCATATCTTGGTTAAAGAAATGTTTTCTAAAAATACTAATTTATTGTTATGATAACAAAAGTGGTTAACAAATCTTAGTAATGGAATTCCAACGTTTCCAACCGTATCATCGGTTCATCTTCAAGGAAAGGTGAGCGTGAACTGATTGGAATGGGGTCGTTCGGCGGTATTTATTGTGTCCCAGGTGCTCTGTCTGATGGGGCGCTGTGTTTTCATTGGCTGAACAGAGGATTAAGTCCTGAGTCAAGCCGTCGTGCAGAGGTGGAAGCTCGCGCTGCTCTTCGCGTGCGACGCTGGAGACTGGGAGCGTAGTATTGGGCAGGGGCACCTGATTGGTCCGTTCGATCGGCTCTATGGTGCCGGCGGGCGGCGCCCTACGTGCCACTGTCGGAAGGAGTGCCGTCTCTTGAGTGGTGTTGAGGCTGGGTCTCTCCCTTCCCGATGTGTAGGGCCTCTAAGAGGCGGAGGCGGACGGTGGTCTGCCGCCTTATCGATAATACCAATATTAGGAATAATGTCCTTCCGAGTTATCCTTGTATTGTGGATGTTTTTTTGCATGATTATGGATGGCGCCTTCCTGAGCGTGGCAGGATATCCTCTTGGAAAATCGCATAGTTGTCATACCGATGTAGGCGCCGGGCATTCCCGGACAGGGCATTTGTATTGGTAGACAACGTTAGTTTTCTTGAGAGGGTCTTGCATCACGGGGGCTGGGTTGTTTTTCATAATCAAGCCACTAGTCTCTTGCTTTTATAGTAAATGATCAATTTCACTTTTTTCGCAGGGTCAGTGGGGAGACGTTCCTTTCGATGATGTTACGAAGGGCTCGCTCGTCCTCTTTGTATTTCTTGTGAATACTCCCTTGTAAAAGAGAGTGACGTCTTCAAGGGCGGCGGGGCGAGGCTCCTGCTGGTACCACTTATCGATGTTCTGCGAATGGCTTTTTCAGATGTCCCGTTGGAATACCAACCGGGACATCGAAAAAGCCATTCGCACCAACCGGGACATCGAAAAAGCCATTCGCAGAAACAGAAAAACATCGATAAGTGGTACCAGAGGAGCCTCGCCCCGCCGCCCTTGAAGACGTCACTCTCTTTTACAAGGGAGTATTTCACAAGAAATACAAAGAGGACGAGCGAGCCTTCGTACATCATCGAAAGGAACGTCTCCCCCACTGACCCTGCGAAAAAAGTGAAATTGATCATTTACTATAAAAGCAAGAAGACTAGTGGCTTGATTATGAAAAACAACCCAGCCCCCGTGATGCAAGACCCTCTCAAGAAAACTAACGTTGTCTACCAATACAAATGCCCTGTCCGGGAATGCCCCGGCGCCCTACATCGGTTATGACAACTATGCGATTTTCCAAGATGATATCCTGCCACGCTCAGGAAGGCGCCATCCATAATCATGCAAAAAACATCCACAATACAAGGATAACTCGGAAGGACATTATTCCTAATATTGGTATTATCGATAAGGCGGCAGACACCGTCGCCTCCGCCTCTTAGAGGCCCTACACATCGGGAAGAGAGACCCAGCCTCAACACCACTCAAGAGACGGCACTCCTTCCGACAGTGGCACGTAGGGCGCCGCCCGCCGGCACCATAGAGCCGATCGAACGACCAATCAGGTGCCCCTGCCCAATACTACGCTCCCAGTCTCCAGCGTCCGCACGCGAAGAGCAGCGCGAGCTTCCACCTCTGCACGACGGCTTGACTCAGGGACTTAATCCTCTGTTCAGCCAATGAAAACACAGCGCCCATCAGACAGAGCACCTGGGACACAATAAATACCGCCGAACGACCCCATTCCAATCAGTTCCACGCTCACCTTTCCTTGAAGATGAACCGATGATACGGTTGGAAACGTTGGAATTCCATTACTAAGATTTGTTCAACCACTTTTGTTATCATAACAATAAATTAGTATTTTTAGAAAACATTTCTTTAACCAAGATATGAACATCGGCCAGCTATTAGCAAATATCAGCCCTGATGAGAAGAGAATAATAAGAAGAATTGAAAAAGACCATATATAAAATCAATTCCACTGATGCTGCCATCATCTTTCACAAAACATGTTTGAGAGAGGGTCTCCTACCTTCAAATAATAATAATAATAATAATAATAATAATAATCACAATAATAATCCAAAGAAAACTCAAAAATCACATGAATCAATACAATGGAAAAGTTCAATCCACAGTAGTATGTCTGTTTGATTTTGTTATTTTTAAGTAGCAAAATCAAACCGGCATACAGTGTGAATTTACTTTTCCAATAATAATAATGATAATAAGGAATGATTACATCTTGTTTGCCCAAGCCACTCTAGTGACAATGATGTGACCTATATCCCCTGTCTCTCTCCTGTCTATCACGTACATAAACAGGCTCAACAAATTAGAAATTAACAGCCTTTATGAGCGTCAAACCATCGAAATGTCGTCCTTTAATTCCCTGGCAAAAAAGGAGGTAATTTTCTTTGAGCAGGAAGCGCGGTGATAAAGTAAATGACTCCGTGTAAAGCATAATTTATCAAGTCTTTGTAAAGCGAAGTTAAGCCATAAATAATCCGACTTGGGACCGTTCGCCGGCGCTAATGGCGTGCTAATGAATAATAGATGATGAGAGAAACCACGAGCTACTTCGATTGATACGAGCATATGCAATATTCGTAAGAAAAAAATATATGTTTATATATATATATATATATATATATATATATATATATATATATATATATATATATATATGTATATATCTTCGTTAGATTAAGCCAGCTTTGCACAGGCACGGGCTCTCTTGGTTCTTAACAGCCCGTAACTGTGATGGATGAAGGATTTTTCTCTGGAACATTGCAACATACCGTTCGGCCCCAATTTAACAGCTGGGCCAGAGGGGTAAAGGTTTAGTGAGAGATAAAGCATTATAGAAGCAAGACGTATACTTACACACTCATAAATACATATATAATTATACTATATGTATATATATATATATATATATATATATATATATATATATATATATATATATATATATATATATTATATATATATAATGGAGCTCATGTAACAAAGAAATATTCGTAAATCTATGCTATATTAATAGCAGGTTTGCTTGATAGAATGATAACTGACATGTGATTTTGAAACTTTTTTCCAAAAAACTTAACTCGATGGCTTCCAATATTGAGTTAGGATATAAAAAAACCTGAGTAAGGCTACTCTACGCCAATGATGTGAAACGCCGTAAAATATTGATTTACTATGTACAGACAACAGACGAGTTCGGTATCGTACATTAATTTTGTTACCACGACAACACGCAAAAACAAGGTGGCGTGCATACGCGAGAGTTACTTTGCACTATTTTTCCTTAGAGATTTCTGGCCTTGAGGTTAAACATCATTCCTAAATAAGTAAGTCAATTGTTGTGCGCTAAAATCATCGCTTGATGGTATTGACAAAATTAATGCCCATCTGTTACAGAGGCAACAATGTGAATAGTGTCATCATTCTAAATTGTTGTGGATTAAATTCATCACTTGAAGATAAATAAAAAAGTTTATACCATCTATTATGGATTAAGTTAAGTATATCTTAGTTTAACCAGACCACTGAGCTGATTAACAGCTCTCCTAGGGCTGGCCCGAAGGATTAGATATTTTTACGTGGCTAGGAACCAATTAGTCACCTAGCAACGGGACCTACAGCTTATTGTGGGATCCGAACCACATTATATCGAGAAATGAATTTCTATCACCAGAAATAAATGCCTCTGATTCCGCATTGGCCGGGCCTAGAATCGAAATTCGGACCACCGGAATGGTGGCCGAGCGCGAAAACCAATCGTCCAACGAGGAACTATCTATTATGGAGGCAACAGTGTGAATGCCGGCCTCGTCCTCAGTAACAGATAGTGTTACTTGACCACAAGACTGTGTAGATGTCATGAAACACCTCGTAGAGAGAGAGAGAGAGAGAGAGAGAGAGAGAGAGAGAGAGAGAGAGAGAGAGAGAGAGTCTTCATATTCACATATTTCAAATACATCGGAGTTTCCCTTCTCAAAATGAGAAGGATTGTCAATGGGTATTTATAGATTACGCCAAAGTCTATGTCGGATGAACTAAACGGGTCTTGAAGAATTTACCAAGCATAGATAGAAAAAATAATTTAGGGAAACTTAACAGCCAGGATTACACTTAGTAAAAAAAAAAAAAAAAAAAAAAAAAAATGTTAAATCTACTCAAACGAAAACCAGAATTTGCTTTTTGTAGCAGGTGACGGATTCCAAGAGCAATATTTGCTAAGGTCCTGAGGGATTTGTAGGAACTTATATAGGTTGATTCACAAATGTTATTGCAACGCAGGGGCAAACATGTCAAGATGACCTATTGATGACCTATCGGGTCATTATTCTTGTCTGTTACTTCCGACTGGAACAAGTCATAGTTAGACGACATACTATGATTATATTTTGTCAGTTTTTTTTATTTGATTATTGAGGACTTCCAGGGGAATATCAAGAATACTTTTAGTTGTAGAGGATTTAGTAGAATGTATTGGGCTGCAGGAGTTTGGAAAACTAGTTTGGAAAAGACATTTAAATAAACGACTGTTTATATTGTACGAAAAGGAATGTCTAATAGATGCGGATTACAGGGTTACACACACACACACACACACACACACATATGTATGCACGTGAGTGTGTATCTGTGTACGTATATACATGTATGAGTGAAGAGAAAATGGTGGCACTTAAGTATAAGTGTTTTTACTTAAGACCGAAAAGTGATCAAGATAGAAGAATGATAATGTAAAATGTTAATGAATGTAGTGGGCTAGACTGTATTTTAGAAAATGGTCTCAATATTATTTATAATTATTGTTAATTCTATTGTTTAGCTATTATTTCTATTTGAAAACCCTGCACAAAACATATACAGGAGGAGGATGAAATATTAATGATTTTATAGTTTGGATAAGAAAGTATTAATTATTATTATCATCAATTCTAGACTGTCAGGCTGATAAATAATTGTCCTTACAGAGGCCGGGAGACCACGAAGCTTGCAAGTTAGAATGAAATAAAACTTGAACAAATCTCTCAAGCTTAAAAGAGTTATTCTTTGATACACTTGACGTGCTCTACAAAAAAAAAAAAAAAAAAAAAAAAAAAAAATCGAGCCATAAAATGTTAAATAGCCAGAAGTAAAGAACACGAATGAGTGACCCTTCACTCAAGCATTATCTTCAAGTAATAAGCTTCAAAGCCCTTGCAAGGCAGCAGTGGGCCAGGTAGGAGGAGGGGTGGGGGGCGGGGAGCGGGACTCCGGAGGGCCCGGAGAGGAAAAATCAATAGAAAGCAATCATAAATGAGCTGTAACTCCGGGCTCTGTCATCATATGAATATTGCAGGCTCGTAATGTTGCACGAGGGGCATTTTATACGATCCGGGGTGGTTTCTCGTGTTTAAAGGGGAGGGGGTGGGGGGGGGGGGGGAGGGGGGGGGGGGGGAGTGGGGCGTTTGGCTACACTCGCCTGACAAAGAAACAATAGGGAGAAAAGTGTTCGGAATTTTGCTTCATGGATTTATATCGCCAAGACATAAATTTGATTTTAGTTCATGAGATCAAAGGAGTTTTTTCTTTTCGGTTTTAGGGTCGTGTTGTAAACATTCATCTTTTAATTGGAATGAAATGTGAATTGCAAATGTTGCAAGACATGTAATTACGGCACCACTCCCACACACACACACACATACACACACACAATAGATCAAATGTAAGTCAAAGAGAATACTACAATACGCCACACGCACACACACACACACTCACACTGAAAGATCGTATCGGAATACTCTTACAAAATAATCACTAACAAAATATACTATGAAAATAAGGGCATAGTCGGATAATTGAAACATAATGTCTTTGGTTAAACATATTGCATTTTCCAGACATTTCGTTGAAGTAATGTAAATGATTCAAATCCTACAAATGCTCTTAAAATGGGATTGGGAGTTTGGTCATTACCTTAATGAAGGCAAAAGTCGGAATTTCTTAACGATACTGGAATTATTCTCTCCCATTCCGGGAAGTCTTTAATAGAATCCTCTGGTTCAACTAGTATTGTCTGCGTTTTTAGGTTTTTCTTTGAGGTTTTCTGTTAAAGAGAGCTATTCCACCGGTTTTGGTCTGTCCGCCCTCAGATCTAAACATACTGTGGCTAGAGGGCTGCAAATTGGTATCGTGGTCGTCCACCCTCCAATCATCAAACATACCATATTGCAACCCACAAGCTTCAGGAATTTTGTGATTTTATGTCGGGTTAAATGTTGGCCATGGATTGTTCATCAAGGAGCGTTTCCGGAGCCATGGAACGCACCTTCGCTCGAGCCGTATCTGGTGAGGCAGGGTTACCGAGAAATTATAGCTCCGCACCGGGATGTGTAGTGTTAATTTCCACTTCCTAGCATACTTTATATCGAAACTTATTCGGTATAATCAGTTAAATCACTTCAACTAATGCAATTGCCTAATGCATATTTGCAGTTGTTTTCTCAAAATAAATAAGTAAATAAATAAATAAATAAAAACTCATTAAACATGACTAGTTTACAATAATGTAAGTCAGCCTTCACCTGAGATTAATTCACAAATTAATAAAATTTTACTAAACTATATGTATGGTATAATATATATATATATATATATATATATATAATATATATATATATATATATATATATATATATATATATATATATATATATATATATATATATATATATATATAATATCTATATATATATATATATATAATATATATATATATATATATATATGAAATTACAAACGCAAATTGAAGATTGCTGGTACCTAAAGAATGAATGAATTTTAAAACATCACGTTTGGGTTACGTCATATGCTGTTGTCAAAATCAGTTCTTAATTGACAATCGCATGATCGTATTTGATATTGGCGCGTGAACACTCGAGACTAGTGAAAATGGTTAATTTTTCAAAAATATTAGTACTTTCAAAAAATATCATATAATTTCAATCATTTTTCATTGATGAAAAAAAGTTTTAAAAAGCATAAATATATATATGCGGACCTACAGCGCCGCCACACGTGAGATGCAGACCTCAGCTCTGTTCATTCAATGACTCCCCCTCGAATCTTCTCCGCACTTTTGGTCGTTTCTCCGCACTTTGGCAACACTGTGCCGGACCGACATAGTGTGAAAAGGTACATACATTAGAGATAATAGTCCACTGCTAGTCGCATGTTGGTCCGACATCGTGTCGCATTTACGTACGACAGTGTGAAAGGTCCAGAAGCAGTTGAACAAGTAACTAACGGAACATCCAATAGATGTTGCGCCGTCAGGCCAAGGAAGGAGGAGTGTGGGCAGCAGGTATTTTCTTGAGCATAGAGTAAAGTATCCATAATCTATTAACGTTAATTAAGAGAGTGGTCGTAAACATTTTGTTGTTGACGAAACTGGGTTTGAGTGTAAAATGTGCATTTAAGGAAATATGCGAAATAAATATGAGACTAAAAGTGCTTAGGAACTCAGTATTTATGAAATAGCATTTCCTATAGATCATTAAATCTTATATACTGACATGACTGTCCACGAGATCGATACAAAAACTTTCACCAACAGTGTTAACAGTGATGATCTGTAAAGCAGCAAGCCACCTCTTTATATATATATATATATATATATATATATATATATATATATATATATATATATATGTATATATATATATATATATATATATATATATATAGATGTATATATATATATATATATATATATATATATATATATATATATATATATATATATATATACACACACACACACACACACACACACACACACACACACCACATATATATATATATATATATATATATATATATATATATATATATATATATATATATATATACCTCAATAAGGTAAGTGAACTGAAAATTTTGCTAATTGCTGATAGAGATGTATAGAGATGTTCTTATATATATATATATATATATATATATATATATATATATATATATATATATATATATATGTATTATATGTATATATATATATATATATATATATGTATATATATATATATATATATATATATATATATATATATATATAAAGGTTTTTTTGCCACGAAGGAAAAAATGAAAAAGCGAGATAGCCGAGTACTTTTCGGTCCTATTCGGACCCTTTACTGAGCAAAGGGTCCGAATGGGACCGAAAGTACTCGGCTATCTCGCTTTTTTCATTTTTCCTTCGTGGCAAAAAAACCTTTATTTATACATAGCATCACGTTTTATATACTTCGTGATCAAGTTATTCATATATATATATATATATATATATATATATATATATATATATATATATATATATATATATATATATATATAATAAGAACATCTCTATCAGCAAATTAGCAAAATTTTCAGTTCACTTACTTTATTGAGGTAGCAACCATACACACAGACATGTCTATATACTTATACAATTCATGATTGGGCCAACCTCCATAAAGAAGGCGGGCGATATGAGCAATAACACTAAAAAATTACGGCTATATATAATTTTCTTTATTTACTAAATGTTAGTAACTAAAACAACATGAAATATTAGGATACTTTCACCAATATAACAGGTTCATATTTGGTGGAAAAGAGAAAGACAGAACCACAGAATATAACAAGACAACGATAAGTAGAGAGAAAGACAGAGAGAGATAACTTATTAAGTTCTTTTCTAGATTATGGTGTGAAGAAGCCTCGTGTTCTTATTTTCTTCCTAGCACCAGATCAGTTGCAAAATATTAGTTTTTATTATCAATTTTACTATATTTTTTTCGTAAGGATATTTTCATCCTTGTTTTCAAGATGCATTATAATAGAAAATAACTTAACTCAATTTCTGTGTTTCAAGAACCAAAGTAGTTTTCTAGTGCCGATGTAGTTATAGCTAATTCTAATGTGTAAAAGAGTTAATATGTTTATTGTAGGAATTTAACTTTTCTCTCCTGTGAAGTCAACTGCCGTAGTCCTTGCCGTTCCCTGACCAATTCCTGTCTTAGGGAGGGTTAGGAACCACTAGCTTCTACCTTTACATTGGCGAATTAAGTGGCCTAGTATATGGCCATTCGTAGACTGCAGCTTTTAGCTCCACTAATTCTATCAGGGCTTATTTCTTCTACCTTTTGGACCCCTTTTTAATATTCCAGGCTTAGTTTCTTAACTGCTGTGCTCTTATTCTTTCTCAACTTTATTACCTTAATCTGTTTTCCTTCTTTTCTTGGAATGAAGCGCGTTTTGTAATTCCCTTTATTTCAAAATAACAAAATAAAAGTAGTGATATTTTACAAAGCCTTCCTATATTCAAAATTTAAAGGCTTATTTCAGTATGACTAAATGTTAAACTAAAAAAACATCCATTTTTCCGACAATCTGGCAGATAAACTTTGAACCAATATAACTTTTTTTTCATTTAATTTTGAGATACTATAAATTTAACTTTTCACTTTAAACCTTTGAAATATGCATGGTCTTCCAAACATTTGCATTAACTGGTAATCAAGTAAAAGGAACATAACAAAAAACACGTGAGCTAGTGTCAATATTTTATCATTATTATTATTAGTATGATAATATACAATGAGTAGGATGTCCAACCTCCATCTGCATCTGTGACCTCACACAGACGATCAGGTATGGAATCTTACAGTTTATATGATGTAACAGAAGTGTGGGTTATGTATTTGATTTCCCTGGAACGTGTTTTTTTACGCAGATATTTTTTTTCTTTATCAAGCACGCTTCTGCAATTCATTTTCTTAACCTTACAAGTCATGTCGTTTTCATTGTTGTATTTATTATTTGACGACATTATTGATTCTGTAATTGTTTTTAAATTGCAACAGTTTCTTCGTTACACATCATTGAGAGGCACAGTATTTAGTTGTTGTCATTATGATCCGTATTAAACAGTATTAATTACATTTGTGTTCTAAGGATGCATTCACACCAAAGCGTCGCCTTATATAGAAATAGGGTTGTTTGGATTTTCTACTTTATTTCTATATTGGATTTCAATTAGGAATCAGTTATGCTCTACTAAAATTGTACTCCTTTATATCTGATTTTCACTTTTATATAGGACAAAATTGAGTATAATTAAATTTCGTTTTAACCTCTTTCTTTGTATCCATATGATATAAATTTAAAATCTTAAACTTACCTATAGTGTTTGAAAATCATTATGGTTGAGAAGTTGTTATTATTATAATAATATATTATTTCTCTTGATGTCTCGGCTAATTCATTTAGAATTATATCTTTTAGTTATTTTGTTAAATTCAATAAATAAAACGTAGCTTAAAAAAATTGTCATTTTTTGCTCATCAATTGCCCGCCTGTCCAATTGCCCGCCTGTAGTTAGTATTGTTGTTCTTGTAGACAAAAAGGTAATAAAGGAAAATCCCTAAATATATTTTAATAGATAAGACGATAAGAGACCAAACAAAAAAAGATCCCGAGAGAGAGAGAGAGAGAGAGAGAGAGAGAGAGAGAGATGAGAGAGAGAGAGAGAGAGATGAGAGAGAGAGAGAGAGAGAGAGAGAAAAAATTGCAGCAATTTATAAAACCTACAAGGCATGATTAAAAATCTTTCAGAATGTTTCTTGCTATATTTCGATAAATCGAAATATCTCTTGTAAAATATTGAAAATCAAGGAAAAAGCGAGAGATATAGAGGAGAGTATATGAAGTGGGTATTCCAGTTTGAAGAAAATGTGGCCTTACCTGGCCTTGGCAGCAGCGTTGTGTGACTTTGTTGTGTAGATGTTGTTTGAAATACGGAGAGAAGTGTGACGCAAGGATAGTGATGTTGTTTTATAGGCTGCCTATTGACTGGTGAGGTCCTCGTAATTCCTGATGATGGAGGTGAAGAGCCCAAGGAAATGGAATTGAAGGAGAATTTTCGGCCTTGCGAGACACCATCCTTACAGTACCAGAGAGAGCAGCAGGTGAACTTGGACAGGATAATTTTTGAGCTGCAACAAGAGGCTTGACTACAATGAAGAGATTCAGGCGGCGGGCGGAATGGAAGAAAAGCACTCGTTTGATGCAGATAACTGAGGAGGTGTTGCAAGAACAGGCCTGGCAAGAAGGGCCCACTTATTCGAAGGTGGAGACTTTGTTTGTGAAGGAGAAGGATCAAGTGAAGATGGAAAAAACAGCAGCTGGAAGACAAGATTGTCAAGACAGAAGAAGAAAAATGAGCAGTTGATGGATTACACAAAGATGCCCTTTGTGAGAGGATGAATAGGGAACCGACAGTGCAATTACCAGAGGCAAACTGGCAGGTTGAGAGGCAAGAGGAAACTGCTACGAACGAAGGAGAAGGACCTGCAGATATAGAGCGAAGAAGCGGCGCGGATGGCGAGGCTCGTCCAGGAACGAAAGACGCGACCGAAAAGCGCTAATCGGACAGGAAAGACGCCGAGGTCAGGTTCGAGCTCCTGCAGAAGAAAGTGGAAGACCTTAGGAAGGAAAGGTGTGGACCTCCATTGTGAAGTTGAGGTTGCAAAACTGAAGAGAAAGGAGCTGAGGTGCCTCCTAGAGGAAGGCAAATCATGGCTTCAAGTGGCTGGATAGGAAGAGCGGTGTTCAGGGCGAACGGAACGACCAGTTGGAAGATGAGGTTGGAGAGGTGCGAGGAGCGAAGGAGAATTTGGTTTGCCAGGTGAAGAAGCTGCTGGGAATTAGAGATGCGTGGAGAAGGAGAAGTGGAAAATGAAGGAGCAGCTGTCCATGTTCAAGGAATGGAGCGACCAGTCTAAGCTGGCCTTGTGAAGAGGGATCAGATGTGAAAAACAATTTGAGGAGGATGTTTGTTGTATGGAAAGTTTTTTTTTTTATTGAAATCATAACAATAAAGTTTATCTAGAAAGTACGATTTTCATTTACACAATGAATTTTTTTAGCAAATTTTGTTTTTATTTAGATAATAATTGGAGTTTAACTGGAATTGAAAGGACTTGTTTGATAAATGCCATGTGTTAGAATTGATTTTAGTTTGGAATGGATTTTTAAGAGTGAAGTGCAATACTTGATTTTATGATTGAGAAAAGTAAAGGTTTGTATTTGATGAAAGTTTTGAAGTGTACTATAGAAGGTTTGATGTTTGATATGTAATAAGTTTGGTTTGTTAATGGTTGAAGGAAACATGAAAGTTATATGGAAAATAAGTATAAAACGTTTTGTAAGAGTTTTATTGATTGGTGGTGAAAGGGAAAGGAAAATGAAAGGATTGGTGGAGTGGCAAGATTGGAAGCAGAGGATAGAGAGCCGATTGGGGGAGGGGAGGGGCAGGAGAAGTAGAGGGATTCCAGAGAAGATTGGTGGAGTGCCAGGAGAAGCAGAGGATTAAAAAAGAGATTCATGGAGCGTCCAGAAGAAGAAGCAGAGACTTCAGAGAAGATTTGCGGAGTGCAAGGATAAGAAGGAGAGGATTCAGAGAAGATTCTGGCATGCGAAGAGAAGAAGCAGAGGATTGAGAGAAGGCCTGGAGAATTGAAAGGATTCAGTGGCATATTCTGGTTCTAAGGTTAAAGCAGAGTGTTACTCTCTATAGGGAGGGCGGGCGACGGGCCCGCCACGGGTCCCGGGACGTGCGGGCGGCGACGGCCCAACGCCACGGGTCCCGGGAAACGGGCGACGCCCGGCCCAGGGCGTCCCGGGAACGGGCGGGCCGACGGCCCGCCTGGCGTCCCGGGACGGGCGGGGCGACGGCCCGCCAGGCGTCCCGGGAACGGGCGGGGGCGACGGCCCGCCAGGCGTCCCGGGACGGGCGGGCGACGGCCCGCCAGGCGTCCCGGGAACGGGCGGGCCGACGGCCCGCCCTGCGTCCCGTGACGGGCGGGGCGACGGCCCGCCAGGTCGGGCCCGGGACTGGCGGGCGACGGCCCGCCAGGCGTCCCGGGACGGGCGGGCGGCGGTCCCGCCAGGGGCTTCCCGGGACGGGCGGGGCGACGGCCCGCCCAGGCTCCCCGGGACGGGCGGGCGACGGCCCGCCAGGCGTCCGCGGGACGGGCGGGCGCCGGCGTCGTCCCGGGACCTGGCGGGCCCGACGGCGGGGCGCCAGGCGTCCCGGGACGGCGGGCGCGACGGCCCGCCAGGGGCGACGGGTCGCGAGTCGCGCCTGCGTCACGGGCGTGGGCGACGGCCCGCCTGGCGTCCGGGACGGGCGGGCGACGGGCCCGCCTGCGTCCCGGGACGGGCGGGCGACGGCCCGTGGCGTCCCGGGACGGGCGGGCGACGGCCCGCTGGCGTCCCGGGACGGAGGGCGACGGCCCGACCTGGGCGTCCCGGGACGGCCTGGCGTCCCGGGACGGGCGGGCGACGGCCCGCCTGGCGTCCCGGGACGGGCGGGCGACGGCCCGCCTGGCGTCCCGGGACGGCCGGGGGGCGGTACGGCGCGGGCCCGACGGGTAGCCTGGCGGGCCCCACGGGACGGCCCGCCAGGCGTCCCGGGACGGGCGGGACGCCCGGGGCGAGTGGCGACGGGCGGTCGACGGCCCGCCTGGGCGTCCCGACCCGGGACGGGCGGGCGACGGCCCGCCTGGCGTCCCGGGACGAGCGACGGACTGGCGTCCGGGACTGGCGGGCGAACGGCCCGCCAGGCGTCCCGGGACGGGCGGGGCGACGGCCCGCCAGGCGTCCCGGGACGGGCGGGCGACGGCCCGCCAGGCGTACCCTGGGGCATGGCGACGGCCCGCAGGCGTCCCGGGACGGGCGGGCGCAGGCCCGCCGGCGTCCCGGGACTGGCGGGCGAGGCACGGCCCCCAGGCGTCCCGGGACGGGCGGGACGGCCCGCACGGGGCGCGGCGTCCCGGTAGGGCGGGCGACGGCCCGCCAGGCGTCGGGACGGCGGGCGACGGCCCGGCCTGGGCGTCCCGGGACGGGGGCGGGCGGACGGCCCGCAGGCGTCCCGGACGGGCGGGCGCGGCCCAGGTCAGGCCGTCCCGGGGACGGGCGGGGAAAGCGACGGCCCGCCAGGTGTCCCCGCCAGGCGTCCGGGACGGGTGGGCGGACGCCCGCCTGCGTCCCGGGACGGATGGGCGAGGAACCCCCGCCCAGGCGTCCCGGGACGGGCTTGCGGGACGGCCCGCCAGCGGGTCTTTTTGGCACGCCGGGACGGCGGGGGGACGGCCCGCCAGGCGTCCTGGGACGGGCGGGCGATGGCCCAATCAGAATGAACGCACAAAGTTGAAACGAACGCGCCAAGGTAAACAATGAACGAAGTATACAAAACACCATGTAAAATAACTTCAAATGTGACTTTTTAGATCGTCTGCATGATGGAAGCCTAATAAGAAATACTAATTCAAACAAAATCATTTCGAGCTCCTGTGGTCTCATTATTCGTTCGTTAATAGGCTGTTACAACGAGAAAGCAATTTCCCAGAAACGAAGTCTCTTTACCGAACTTTAACTTGTGTCTTTAGTGTAAATTGTAAATTACTTTATATTACTTTGAAAATGTGCATAAAGTACAAGGCAGTCGTACGTTCAATCTAACAATAACAACCAGAACTATTTCAAGAATACATTTTTACGAGCAATCAGCACAGTTCATCAATAAATGGAGCAGCTAAAATTTCTTGTTTTAGTAGTTCCGGCCACTAACATCTCTAACCCATCTCCATGGATTAGATAAAGCCTATATGTACTGTCGCGCACAATAGTTCGTTCCCTCTGCTGCTGAATCGGGCCCTTTCACACTATGCGATTCTAGTCGCACCAAGATACGATTGCGGTGCCGGATCTAAATGCGACACAAAATTGCGCAAATCGTACATTTGTCCGACTGCCGCACAAAGTGACCCAATTTTTTGACAAGCGCTTGCAGTCTGCTCTCAGCCTGTGGTGGTGACTATATACAGGAAGAGAAAAATGTCTTTATTTATTACATTTGAGAAAAAAGAAGAGAAAACCTAGAATTCACTCGGTACACCCTTTGAATACACACAGGCACTTGTACGGTGCATTTGTCACAATTTTCGAGGAGCTGAAGAGAGATAATGATAAATTTTGCAATTACTTCAGAATGTCTAAAAACAACCTTTGAGGAACTCTTGTCACATCTGCATGACCAGTCGCTAAAAGAAATACGACATTCAGAGATGATATTTCGCCAGCACAACAACTGGCAGTTACCATCAAGTAAGAGAAATAATATGGACCTTTCCTTGTAAACTTTGCTTTTCCATATAGAAATTAAAAATTAAAAAGGAGAAATGAAAACAACTAGTGTTAGCTGAAACTTCTCTATTTATCAAAAGTATAAACTGATATATCTATATAAAAACAAATCTTTTACTTTGATATAAAAAAATCCATCCATATCTCTGTTTCATTAATTAATGTAAGTAAAACGTAAGTGTCAACTATAAAAACTTCTAAAAAAAATATATATATCGAAATCAAAAGCAGCTTTTAGTCCTCTTTTATATCAATATCTGCCGATAACCTTCTAATAATTTCAGTATCAAAACGTAAATGTAACCTTAATGAAAAAAACAGCAAATCATTTAGTAAATCATTTCTCAGTAGTTTATACTTAAGCAATCCATAACCTGTAGTTCTTTCTTATTTACGAATAACACTATGTTATTATTATTGTATGGTGTTTTTTCGTTGCATGGAACAAGTGGTTATTCAGCAACGGGAATAACACTATTTATATCCCTCAAATGTTTTCAATACCCAATGCACCCGATCACCAGAAGCAGTGGAACTGTGGAAGTCTACTGCTGTCGCACTTATATGCAGGAAACAATCGCATAGTTTGAAGACACGTATTGAAGGCAATTGGCCACTGCAATCGCGTCTGGGTGCAGCACCAGGACATGGCCAGTGGGGCCTGTCGTCTGTAAGGGCGATGCCGGAGTCGAGAGTCCAGGGTTACCGCAAAGTCCGCACATCACCGAGAAATTATAGCTCCGCCCGGGGGGGGGGGGGGGGGGGATGTGTAGTGTTAATTTCACTTCCTAGCATACTTATATCGAAACTTATTCGGTTATAATCAGTTAAATCACTTCAACTAATGCAATTGCCTAATGCATATTTGCCGTTGTTTTCTCAAAATAAATAATAAATAAATAAATAATATATATATATATAAAATTACAAACGCAAATTGAAGATTGCTGGACCTAAAGAATGAATGCATTTTAAAACATCACGTTTGGGTTACGTCATATGCTGTTGTCAAAATCAGTTCTTAATTTGACAATCGCATGATCGTATTTGATAATGGCGCGTGAACACTCGAGACTAGTGAAAAATGGTTAATTTTCAAAAATATTAGTACTTTCAAAAATATCATATAATTTCAATCATTTTTCATTGATGGAAAAAAAGTTTAAAAGCTAAATATATATGCGGACCTACAGCGCCGCATACGTGAGGAGTGCAGACCTCAGCTCTGCATTCAATGACTCCCCCTCGAATCTTCTCCGCACTTTTGGTCGTTTCTCCGCACTTTGGCAACACTGCTGGTGAGCCACTGGAGAGTTGTCGTCATAGTTGATGGTTTTATACAGCATTATACTTTGTACAGAAAACTCCATTTCGCTAAAGAAACTTGGGCACAATTTTTACTTTTGCTTTTTTTTTATTTTTTTTTTTTTTTTTTTTTTTTTATTTTTATGAAACGTATGTTGACGACAACAAGTGAGTATTAATTAACTCACTATAAACATTTGTAAACGAAAGGGTGTGCTATTTATCTGTCAATTTACAAACATAATTCTCTAGACCTATCTGTTGCATTACTATCTTTTATTTATTTCTCATTTGTTTATTTATTAATTTGTTAACTTTCTGTTACTTCTTTCTAATGAACACCAAATTCTTTGGAAGCTTGAATTTCAATTGAGCCAGTGGGCCCTATGTTGGCTTCGTCCATATGAATAGAGTTCAATGTCTGTATAATAATAATAATAATGAACTAAGGAACCTCCGTAACGAGGCTATAATATTGACAATCAAAAGCCACAGTAGTTTTAAAATATATTATTGTACTTTTTACCAATGTACAATAATATATTTTAACACTACTATGGCTTTTGATTGTCAATAATAATAATAATAATAATACCGTCCATGCACTGGTTTGTCGGGCAGTACATGAGAAGCAAACCAATCCATGAACAGTACATGAGACAGACTAAAGAACTGGCCAGCGATGAAACATGGTAATGGTTACAGAGGGGAGAACTCTAGAAGGAAACGGATGAATGCTAACAGCGGCACAAGATCAGGCCCTAAGAACCACATATGTCCAAAGAACAATAGATGGAAATAACATCTCACCCATATGCAGGAAGTGCAATATGTCCAGCACTCGTACAGGACCAGTACAAAAAGAGGCATGATTCAGTAGCAAAAGCCTTCCACTGTTTGTATTGCGTTTTAACGTTGCATGGAACCAGTGGTTTTTCAGCAACGGGACCAACGGCTTCACGTGGCTTCCGAACCACGTCAAGAGTGTACTTCTATCACCAGAAATACACATCTCTCACACCTCAATGGAATGCCCGAGAATCGAACTCGCGGCCGACGAGGTGGCACGCCAACACCATACCAACGATGCCACTGTGGCGCTAAAAAAGCCCTCCACTGGAGCCAATGCAAGACACACGAGCTATAGTAGATTCACATCAACTGTGCATCTGATGTTTAGGCCTGTCCCTTACGACACTCCTGATTGGCTGTTGATAAGCCATCCACAAGGCTAGAAACTCTCAGTCTCATAGAGAGAGTTCACATAGGCAAGATGTATGTTCCACCTCTCCTGAGGGATACTTTTGAAAGACGTATCCCTCAGGAGAAGTGAGCATACATCCTGCCTATGTGAACTCTCTCGAGAGACAAGAGTTCCCAGCCCTGTGATTGGCTTTTCAACAGCCAATCAGGAGCGTCGTAAGGGACTGGCTTAGACATCAGATGCACGGTGGATGTGAATCTACTATAGCTTGCTGTAATAAGTGGTACGAACACCAACCTGAGGGAGTGACAGAAAACGATCAAGAAGAATGTATCAATCACTGGTGTCGCAATACCATGGAACACCAGAGTAGATGAAAAAGAAAGAAAAAAAAATGGATAAGCATCAAGACCTGAAAATAGAAATAAGAACGATATGGGATATGCCAATGGAAATTGTACTTATAATTATAGGAACGCTAGGCATGATCTCAGGATCCCTAAAAAGGAACTGGGAAAAACTAGATGCTGAAGTAGCTCCAGGACTCATGCAGAAGAGTGTGCTACTAGAAACAGCACACATAGTAAGGAGGCAGAATGCAACCCGGAACCCCACACTATAAAAACCACCCAGTCGAATAGGATGACTGTAAAAAAAATGAATAATGATAATAATAAGAATTATCGACATACATCAAACATACTTCCATGCAATACCTTCGCATATGGGCCGCTTTGATGATCAAGGAAGTACCCATACCGGAACAAGACTGGCTCAATCTGGAACAGCAATAACAGCAAGGACCGGCCATTAGCGGGTAGAGCATCAATCTTTTGATCTAGGTATGGTTGGCATGGCAACTAGTAATGAATGAAGGAGGGTGTCGCCATTGTTCGAGTTAACGCGATCGGCACAGTTTATAATTCCGGCTTTTTTTTTTTCTTGCCTTACCCCTTGGATAGTGTACGGTTAGGTTGGGTTAGTTCCAAGATATAACTCGTCAGTAATTTGGGTGTGGGAAACATAATCAGATTATTTTCAAGAAGGTTCTATGGTTAGTTTTTAAGATATGGCGTCTCACTTTTTCAGGGGAGGTTCGAAATTTGGTTAGAGTTTGGGAATGTGCTTCCAGGCCATTATAAAAATAAAAAAAATCAAGTGCCAGGGAATATGAGTAAAGCTACGCAGAAGTAATTCATAATGAGGTCAGGTCACTACAAAAAACAAATTCTTTTCCCAATCATTCTGCTTGGTAAACTGATCGGTACTTTTAATCACTGACTGATTGATTGATTTACTGTCAATGCGCTTACGGGAAGATGTTGCATTGAAGTTTTGTATCAATAAGGATAATCTTCTGGTCGTCTGCTAGTGGTTGAATTGATGTTTCTCGTATACATGAACTATTTTATGATATTTTTTTTATTTCATATTTTTTTGTGTTACATTAAAGACACACACACTACATACATACAACATACACACACACACACACACACACACACCACACACACACACACACATATATATATATATTATATATATA
>NC_061106.1:19721104-19731104 GCF_015104395.2 Macrobrachium nipponense
TTTTAGGCGGGAAACCAAAACACCCCAGCCAGAGATAGGGAGTTCCTGTTGGAGGGGGGAAAATATAGAATCTTGTAAGCTTTAGGGATGTATCCCAAAGGGAAGGATGTAGGTAGCCTGGTACTTATTAGGCCTACGTCTTAAGCTCTTTTTCCTGTGAACCCTCTGCTGGCTGTATGTTCTGTTTCCAGGATTGCCCTGCTCTTGGGGAGGTTAAGCCAACCCCCAACACCAAGGAAACACACCTGCCCTCGCTCTCAGTCAGCTCCAGTCGTGATCTCGGACGGATGTCCAGCCAGCCAGCCTCCCACACTTAGCCCTAATGGCGTTACTGGCGCGCCCTGAGCCCCAGACCGGAGACGAAGCCCATGCCGCATTTCTACAAAGGTCCACTGATCATGGCATCCAGGTACGTCTTGTGAAACAGCATATTGCCAGTTCCTTACCTCCCATTTTCCCAATTCAAACTTCTAAATCAAAAGAACTCATCCCTTTGTTACTCTCACTGCCTCATGGCCGCATGCTTCCCTTGTGTGATCGTCCCAGACAAATGAAGTCATTGCATACCTCAGTTAAACACTAGAGTGCCTTTTCCCCAGTGTAAGAGAACTGAATAATTGTAACTTGTGCAAGAAGTCCTTTTTTTTATCTTGTCTAATCTGGGATCTTTTTTCAGATTCCCTGAGTCACGAGTCCAAGTCTTTTCGCCCGCAAGTGTTGCATTACCGCAAGATTTCGAAACCAGCTTTTACGTGAATCTCATTTTAAGCCAACTATCATCCCCTGAGAGATATTAGTCCACGTGTGGACCAGTTGCATTTACTTTCCCAGGCTGTTAAGCAGCCTCTTGTAAATAAATAGATGTAAAGTAATTAGCTGAGTTTCTGGCAACCTTTTCCTCTAGAGTAAATTTTCACTTTAAATCCTTTTTACGGTAAGTTCAAGTAATTTATTCTGTTTTTCCCTCAACTATTTCCGTTTACGTATTCGAGCCCTTCAAGGCCAGGCTTCATACGTAACAATATATATATATATATATATATATATATATATATATATATATATATATATATATATATATATATATATATATATAGATATATAAGCGTGTGTGTGTGTGCTGGTGTAAGCGTGCATGTATATCTGTACATAACAAATGCGCCATTTGAATTCAGAATAGATATCAGGATAAAAACCTTTTGCAATCCGAATGGATTTAGTTTTAGACACTTCAGACTGTGGTTTAAAATAAGACTGTAAACCTGATCACCCAAGTACGATTCTGAGAAGAAAAGAGATTATATTACACTGGATTAATTAGAGCACGGCTTGCGAGGCCGAGCGCACGGTCGATGAAGGATTACGCGTGGAAATGAGATTAGTAAAGAGAGGAATGGAATAAAACGCACGGGCGATACAATGCTGCTAAAAAGAGTTAGAGATGGACGCTACTTAAAAGAGAGAGAAAGTCGTGAAAAGCTCAGCAAGCGTCAAGCGGAATGAGAGCTCCTGACGAAAAGGTCAGGTGTCACAAGGACTAAAAAAAAAAAAAAAAAAAAAAAGACAAAGGCTCCGAAGGCCTGGAAGGACGAGGCAAGATTCGATGTGCAGGTCCTTCGCGAAAGTCTGAGGCCGGCCGGATGCGGTTCGTCTTTGTAGGACAGGTTTCTCTCCATGGCCCAGGGGCTCATTATGTCACCTGCAGAGATTACTACGCGTAATTTACTTATTTGCGCTTGTAGTTACATTACTCCTCTTATGGTCACGTATTTTTCCTTTCTCTTTCATTTCGCTTCAAGTCACCCTCCTGTTTACTTTCTGTTATTCTTGATAGGTGGTTCCACCGCGTTCATCAATCTTTCTGAATTCCCGTCTACATAATCTATGGGATTCAAACAATTCTGAAAAGTAGGGTATCTATCAGTCTTTCAGAATTCCTTAGACATTTATGGCATTCAAGCATTCATTTCGAATGCTGGAAAACACGGTATTTATCAATCTTTCCTATACCTTTGGACATTTGTGGGAGTCATACATTCCTGTTAAATGCTGGAAAGTACATTATGTATCGATCTGAATTCCTTTAGACATGTATGGGATTCATATATTTCTTTTAAACCTTTCTGAATTTCCTTTGACATTTATGGGATTGAGACATTCATTTCAAAAACTGAAAAGTACGGCATGTACGAATCTTTCTGAATTCCTAGAGACATCTACGGGAATCATACATTTCTGTTAAATTCTGGAAAGTACGGTCTGTACGAATCTTTCTGAATTCCTAGAGACATCTACGGGAATCATACATTTCTGTGAATTCTATGGAGTATGTTAGTCTAAGAACTGTGGAAATACAAAAGAAAGAAAAAAAAAAAACAAGGAAGAGGGCCTGGCCACCTGAAGAGAAATCATGAACACCCACTCATTCAAAGATGCCAGTAATCCCGGAAACTGCGTCCTGTTTTCTAGGAATCCTGAAAGTTGGACGCAAGACCCTGGGTAGTATATTTAGCTGTGACGAAAGGTAGACGCTGTACCTGGGTTACAAACTGAAACCTTATTTGCCCTTAATTCTTATGATGAACTCTGATTGTTCTTTATTTTCGGTAGCGTAAGGCGTAAGAAGCAAATTGTAGACACACATGAATACATTGCCCTTGGGTTATGAAGTTCGAAATTGAACTGCCTCTTTGGGATCTAAACAGTTATCTAGAGTCAATCGCAATCCCAGCTTTCAGTTAGAAATCGATGTGGATTTTCTAATTGGGCTTCTGTAAAAGGAGAAATGGGAACAGAGCTCTGACGCTACTTTGTATTTTTGTATTTTTCCCCCTTTTTTTGACCCGAGTAAATTGGTTTCGCCAATGTAATTCCATTCCTCAGAGCCGTTTATTCCCGTAGGATTTTCTGGTGAATTAATTAGCTTTCGGTTCCCATACAAGGTTAGTTAACTTTACACCGCAATACAGTTGTCAAAAGAAGACTCAGCTGGTTTTAAAAAACGTTGGTTGCGTTATTACGTAACTTGTTTGAGCTCTTGTGGCATCGAGATGTTTTATTTTCAGGAAAACTGATTAAATGGAAGCTGGATAACGTCATTTAATATTCATACGAGGTAACTCTATCTTTTGCAGTGCGCGTGAGCTACATATTATGATAGGCCTTCGCTTTCCCTTACCTAATATAAGGGAGAACATACACTTAAACGCACACACACCGTATAAATATGTACGTATATATATATATATATATATATATATATATATATATATATATATATATATTATATATATTCCTGTATATAAAGGTGATGCCACGGAGGAAAATGAAAAGGCGAGAATTACCAAGATCTTTTGGTCTACACGTCCCCTTTAGTTGAGGCTTTATTATACATAGCATCACGTGTTATATATTTCGTGATCAATTTATTCATACATATATATATATATATATATATATATATTATATATATATATATATATATATACTACATTAGAACTTAGAATATGCATGCATATATTATACACAATCAGCTCCAAAAAGGCAGATAAGTGTTTTTTTTTCCATTTATCTGCATAGTTTAGCAAGATTGGGCATAAATGGGTGTATGGATTTTTAGGATAATTTTACTGTAGTTTTAGATTGGGACTGTCGACAAGTGATCAGACTTCTTTGTGTTTATAGTTTGTTTGTTTGTGTGTTTCTATAGCTGATTGTTTGCTTCCATATCTGTTTGCTAGCTGGATTACTTGAAAAGTTATGAGTGGATTTCTGCGAAAATCCTACCAAAGGTGTATTTCATAGCAACAAGTAAGGGTAGGCTGCTCATTCCTGTTTCAGATTCAACAAATCAAAACTCGACAGATGGTTAACACAGAATTTGGTAATCATATTTTGCATATACATCTGCAGAATAATTATGACTGTAGGTAATGCACCCTCTTCTTGATTTATGAAATGTCGTCTGGAGCCAAAGGAGTAACAAGTTGCTGGTCTATAAATATAAATAAAATATTTTTGTATATATAGTTTACTTGCAAACTGTGTTGGAGCGGTCATATAGCTTAACTGCAGAACCAGTTCTAAATAGGTGGACTACTTTGACATTTTTAAGTTCTAGTTTCCAGCCTATAAGTTTGAACTTTACTTTCCCCTCTTCAAACCCTATTTAGAATATTGATACGCTACTTTGAGTATTTTTTGTGTGTGTTTAAATCCTGGTCAGTAATGAATCAACGACAATTCATTTGACAATTTCCACTATTTTACAATGAATAATGACCAAAACAAAACGTCTTTTGTGGATTTCCATTCCTTTGGTTTTATGCAGTGTGTCCAGGATGTTTTTATTTTATTTTTTTTTTTTTGTCAAGAGGTCCTGTTTTCACCTCCGATCCGCTGCACTAAACCGGAGGAAAGTTTCTTCTCCTTTACACCGGAAGCCTTGAATTACCCAAATGAACCATTATATCCCATACTTATTCTGTGGAAAACAAGGGTGCCGGGGTACCTCGACTCTGCGATTTTTATCTCTTGCCATGGTGTCAAAACTTGAATTGTCTACTTCCCTCCATTTTTAGCTCCGTAAAATGAAACTATTGTGCCCGCTTTGTCTGTCCGTCCGTCCGCCCTCAGATCTAAACCTCTACTGGGGCTAGAGGCCTGCAAATTGGTATTTTGATCATCCACCCTCCAATCGTCAACCAAACCAAATTGCAACACTCTAGCTTAGATAGTTTTTATTTTATTTAAGATTAAAATTACCCTTGGCTCGTGCATCTGGCACCGCTTTCCGGAGCCATGGAACGAACCCTCTTTCTACCGCATCTGGTGAGCAACTGGAGAACTGTCGGTCATAGTTAATGGTTTTATACAGTATTATAATGTTGTAGAGAGAACTCTATTCTTTGGGGGTATGTTTTACTTGTTTTTTGTGAGACCGGATTTTTTTTTCTTTTTTCTTTTAAGAGTCAAATCTTGTTGGTTTTTTCGTGACTTAGTACATTTTTTCCCCGAGTTTCGTTCACGTTTGGTTTACACAAGGGCTCTGGGTTCCCCGTAGAAGGACTCATTATTTATTTCTTATTTCTCCAACATGTATCTACCACCCTATCATGGTCATTCAAACTCTCCTTTTGGAAAATCTTATAAAAAATGGGAAACTGTTGAAACTTTTTGAAACTCTTTGGAAAGAGATTTTTGAAAAAACTTTCCTTACGCAACTTCAGAGAGAGAGAGAGAGAGAGAGAGAGAGAGAGAGAGAGAGAGAGAGGAGAGAGAAACCATTTGGTTTGGTCTGATTTGTTTTCCTTCCTGGTAGCCTATTTCCCTTCCGCTTTATACAAAAAGAAAGAAAAAAAAAAGAGAAAAACGAAATCTCATCTTCCCTTTCGCTACCATATTTGAAGCGGAAGATAGAAAGTGAGTTTGGGTGAGGGTGGTTGTGGTTGGGGGGAGGGAGGGGGGAGGGAGTGGGGATGGGGAGTGGGAAGGAAGGGTTAGGTGGAAGAGAAGGGAAATTGAAGTTTTCCTCCTTAGGCTGAATTAGAGTTCCTGTATTCAATATAAGATGCAAATTGCTTAATATCTTCCCTCCTTATATGCCTTACCAGCTGCTGACGAGCGAGCTTTGGATGCTGGAAACCATAGCTTTGTGATTTGTTATGGAATTGCATACACTTCGAAATCGGTTCGAGAAAGAGAAAAGAGCGCGCGCGAGAGAGAGAGCATACTTTTGTGATTAGTTATGGAATGCATACACTTCGAAATCAGTTTCAAAAGAAAGAGAGAGAGAGAGAGAGTGAGAGAGAGAGAGAGGAGGGAGAGAGAAGAAGGGGAGAGAGAGCATACTTTTGTGATTAGTTATAGGAATGCATACACTTCGAAATCGGTTCGAGAGAGAGAGAGAGAGAGAGAGCGCGCATACTTTTGTTATTATTTGGGGAATTGCATGCAAATCCAAATCGGTTCGAGAGAAAGAGAGAGAGAGAGAGAGAGTGGAAAGGAGTCAACTTTATTATATATATATCTATATATATATTATATATATATATATATAATATATATATATATTATATATATATAGAGAGAGAGAGAGAGAGAGAGAGAGAGAGAGAGAGAGAGAGAGAGAGAGAGAGTGATAGGAAAGGAGTCAACTCTATGAGAGAGAGAGAGAGAGAGAAGGATGTCGATGAGAGTCAATGAATGATATAAAAAGGAACCGAGGATTCAGGATGCGATAGGAGAACGGAAAAAACACAAAGGAAAGTTAAAGATAGGGAATACGGTCATAATAAAAAATAATTACAAGAAAGGAAAAAACACACACACTTATTATTAAAGGGCGTTATCAAAGTAACAGAGTAAGTATAAAAAAATCGAGAAGAAAAAATAAGCAGATAGGAAATTAGGAAAGGATATAGAAGAGATAAGAGGAGCGGAGGAAAGAAAATGTTTACAGACGATTTGATGGTAATTGTTTGGGGAAAAAACTACACGCCGATGAAAAAAAAGAAAAAGAGATAAGAAAACAAGAAAGACAAAGGATTGATAAAATCAAATGAGTTGGGATGAGGAATATACAGCATGAAAAAAGTAGCGAAAAAGAATGATTTGCATGATACTGTGAAGATTTGGCAATTGATAACTGAAATATGTGCTGACTATTCTCTCTCTCTCTCTCTCTCTCTCCCTCTCTCTCTCTCTCTCTCTCCTCTCTTCTTTGACATCATTAACATGCATGCACACACTTGCGCTCAAACAAACACAGGAATTCACACACACAAACATACGCGTGATTACACACACACATGTATATATATATATAAATATATATTATATATATATATTATACTATATATATATATATATATATTATTTATATTTTATATACGTTTATGCACGTATTTTTGCGCGTGTGAATACCTTTGTTTGTTTGCGTGCATATATATATTTAGTATACTATATATATATATATATATATATATATATATATATATATATATATACGTATATATATATATATATATATATATATATATATATATATATCTATATATATATATATATATATATATATATATATATATATATACGCTAGACAATAATTTGAAAATATTGAAATTAATTTTGAAAACTAAACCCGAGCGACGAGATGGTGCGCCTTTCCAGTCCAGTTCTCTCTCTCTCTCTCTCTCTCTCTCTCTCTTCTCTGACACTGTTTCTTTTATGGCTGTATGAGAGCAAACAACCATCAGTAACTTCGACCAGCTGCGCTGTCTACACGGAAATGTGGCTTTACCGAACCAGGGAGGTTCCTTTTTTATTTATTTTTTTAATAATAATAATCATTAACATCGGAAATATCCATAAAATTTCGAGTCGACAAATACCTGAATTCGAGTCTGTGTGATTCACGCTTGAAAATGCGCGAAAAAAAGGCCATAAAAACTCATTTTGAGCGAAGTTTGCTAATGTGAATACCTGACACAAAAATATAAAGAAGTTAACGATGTGTAATAACACATGAAAAAAGATAATGAAATGAGAGAGAGAGAGAGAGAGAGAGAGAGAGCGCTGTAACATGTCTTGGAAAATGAATTCCAGATTTCGAACCCTTAAACTTTCAGTTCTTAACCTAGTTTCCAAAAGAACAAGTAAAAAATGCGCCAAAGTTCCTTCTCCGGCGCAATCGAGTTTTCTGTACAACGTGTAATGCTGTATAAAGCCATCAACTATGACCGGCAGCTCTCTAGTTGCTCACCAGCTGCGGTAGAGTGAGGGTACGTCGAAGCTCCGCAAAGTGCTGCCAGATGCACGATCCATGGCTAAATTTACCTTAAATAAAATAAAAACTACGGAGGCTAGAGGGTTGCAATTTGGTGTGCTTGATAATTGGAGGGTAGATGATCAACAAACCAATTTGCAGCCCTTTAGCCTCCGTATGTTTTTAGATCTAAGGGCGGACGGACGGATAGACAAAGCCGACAGGACAGGTTTACTTTACAGCTTTCTGTCCTGAAGCGAAAATGCAGTGTTATCAAATGAATAAAACGTATATGAAACCAATACAGTGAGAAAATAGAAATGATAAAATGATTGGAAAATCTATGAAATTCTGATACCTGCAGCAAAACTAGTTTGATTATATTATATGTACGTATTGTGTATATGTATATATATATATATATATATATATATATATATATATATATATATATATATAATAATATATGCACAATAGAATAAATAATAGTAATATCATCAGCGAGAGGCGCGGTGTCAACACAAGGTAGGGATCACGATTACATATTAGCAACTGTTAACCCGAACCTCGATAGATATCCCCGCATGAATACCACTACTAAATGCAACTAATATCATTTACAAACGAAAAAGAGACGATACGAAACAAGCCGCAGCCCCGAGACCCGAAAGTAACCTTTATGACAGCGGCGCAAAAATATCATTTTTGTTCGTCGCTCGGGATCGATTGCTCGGGAGGGCTGCAAAGGAAAGTCGACGTTAGGGAGCAGACACCGAGAGACCAAAATGTACGCGCAGCCCGTTTATTTCTAACGTGACCAAGGGAGGGGCTTCATCGATTAGTGTAGCAACACATTGCTTAGGCTGACGAGAGAGAGAGAGAGAGAGAGAGAGAGAGAGAGAGAGACGAATGCTTTCACCTTAACACAAACAAACGCGATTTGCAGAACGGAATAACTAACAGTTGAACACAAAAACGAAAGAACACCAGGTGCACAAATGGAATTGTCAAACGATTTTATACACTGTTCATCTCGGCGTTTCTGGTTGTCAATTGCAGGTATGCAAACAATGCAATATAAAACACTTTGATCGATTGATAAGGCACAACATTCAATGGACTTATAACAAGAGAAAGAAAGATCTAGAAGAGAGGAAACTGTGATGAAATGAACACTGGTTATACAGATAAATAAACAAATGCAGAAAAAAATACGTGGCGGGAAAATGATACTGAGAGAGAGAGAGAGAGAGAGAGAGAGAGAGAGAGAGAGAGAGAGAGAGAGAGAGAGAGAGAATGTTACAAACATATCCTTTATGATTTACCTCTCTCTCTTTCTCTAGGTGGTATATTACAGAAGATTACTGGAAACATTTCCCCCGATCTCTGTGTCTGTTAAATAAATTCGAAATTAGTTGAGTGGTATTTGATACGTTTATTGTTTGCAAAATTAGTCACGCATGAATATTGTCGTTCTAATTTTTCTCCGGTAATACTGCTGTAGTTTTTGACAAAGTATTTACGCTTTTGATATATAATATTAAACAATGGCTATTTAGTAATCATGTTTGATGTGTATATATATATATATATATATATAATATATATATATATGTGTGTGTGTGTGTGTGTGTGTGTGTGTGTGTGTGTGTGTGTGTGTGTGTTTGTGTGTGTGTGTGTGTGTTTGCGTGTGTTTGTGTGTGTGTTTTCGTGTGTTTGTAACATGTGCATTGTGCATTATATATATATATATATATATATATATATATATATATATATATATATAGTACATCTATCTATTTATTTATCTACCTATCAAAATATTCCCCAAACGTCAGTAACTCTAGTGAACAAATATTTAAACTTTCGAGGTTAGGCCCATTCTATAAAACGAATAACTCCTTGTAATCTCAAAATCTCCTTTTATGCTTCTCGGAGGCAGCTTTAAGTGGGACAAATCTTTCTGTCTTGAAGATTCTGCTGCATATCACTCTATTTCTTCTATATCTTCATACACTGCCTGGCTTCCAGGCTACAGTAACTCATTATTCAAACATGTGCGTAAAAACGCCTTGTTTTCCTGCTCCCTCTAACATATCCTGTAACTACAATAGACTTTTAATTAACCAACCTTCCTCTCCCATTATCCGATCATGATTACAAGATTTAGCGCCATTTATCGTAACTCTTTGTTCCTCAACTTTTCTGCCATCTTTATTTCTCGCGCGTTTTTCT
>NC_061106.1:19736104-19793604 GCF_015104395.2 Macrobrachium nipponense
GCCATCTTCTAGTTTATTGCTTGATTCCTGTCAAGTATATTTATCTCTTAATTGCTCTTATTAGGACAATCATTAAAACAGCATCAGTCTATTCTTCAACCCCTTCGAATTCGATACTAGTAAGGAAAAACGATTCAGTTATTTCCGTTGAATCCAGTGGGTGTATTTCCTCTGGATAAAAAAGAATTGCCTATTATCAAATAGGTAATTTTTGCATCGAGGTAATGCGTGTGCCTTTGACATTTTTCTTTGACTAAGCCTTATGTTCCACCCACTAATGAAATATTTTTTCCTTCGCTTTGATAGTCGACCTAATTATGTTGGCCTCATAAGCTTTTGGTGCGCACCATCAGATGTCTACTTCTCTGCGTCTATTTAACCACTCAGCAGTAGTATGTGACCCAGTTTTGTTTTTCGATTATTTGCCAAGTTGTGGCTCAACTCGCTCTCTATCCAAGCTCAGTACGAAATGCTTCGGTTAGTTTAGCGTCTGTTTGTTTAGGAAAACTTCTGCGTTGCTTTGCTTGGCGTTTGCGTTTGATCGCTTGCAATAAAAAAAAAAAAAAAAAAAAAAAAAAAAAAAAACATATCTTCCTTCGTTTAGTTTACACTGTGATTTTACTTACAGTTTCTTTTCACAATAATTCTTTAACAATGACCAGTGGACAGGAATTTGACCATAAACTTCAAGCAATCGTTGAATTAGGGTCAAAAGACACTTAGCCACTAGCCATTGCCCACTGCTTAACGCGGTTCTCCAACCTATTCTGGAATGATCGATTCAAATTGACTTAAAAGCTAGTCTGTCATGCTGGCATTGGCCCAACTTTTACTTCTTGAGGTAAAAAAAAAATAAATAAATAAATAAACAGAACTCTAATCTTTTGCCTTTTTGAGATATAGTTCGAATTCCACAGTAATCGTCAAGTCCCGGGCTTTCATTTTGATTGAGTATGTAGCTTGATATTACAGATAAGGAAATCTTCTGGTAAGGGGAATTAAAGCTAGTCAGTATATTTGATAAGAACGTCAGTCTCTCCACTCCCCATAGGGTGAATTAATGAATTACTTCCATGAGAGAGAGAGAGAGAGAGAGAGAGAGAGAGAGAGAGAGAGAGAGAGAGAGAGAGAATTAACATCCAACAGAGCTATTACCAAGTACTTAAAAGATAGACAGATCACTCACGGGTACTATAAAGCGCTGGTAAAAAGCCGATCATGCCATGGCATTAGAGTAATTGCAAATGAACTCTGACCGTGCGTGGATGGGCTAGGAAAGAGTCGTCAGCTGGAATCAAAGGAAAACTGAAATTTTCGTTAGTAAAAAAAAAGAAAAAAGAAAAAAAGAGAGAGAATTTCATACTGCGAGCCTTTGCTGGGAAATTACCAGACAGCTTGATATATGTACGCTTTTTTTTCTATTGTCTGTTATTCTTTTTTTTTTCATTTTCAGTTATTCCTTTTTGGCTTTTGTTTCGTAAATTATTGCATGTGTACATTGATCTTCGGCTTTGTATTGCCATCAATGTCTTTTTCCTATCAACAGCATTGCTTTTTTTAAAATAAATTTTGCTTTTTAACTTTTTGTTAACTGTTTTTATGCTACTGGATTCAAATCGGTTACCAAGGTTTTGATGCGTTCACTTATATTCAATACTCATTTAATTTCAGGTATTTTCACAGACTCGGTTTTTATCATGAGGGATTTCATCACAATATTCCTTTTCTTGCTTCTTTCATCCTGTTTTTTTTATTTATACGAAACACCAACCATTTTATCTTCAGGATTTTGATCATTCCGTTTAATCAGACACTTTTCCAGTTTCCAGTCCTCCGAGGCCTTCAGAGACTTCGTATATAAAAAGTAACAGACAGTTTCTATCATCAGGGAGCTTTAGTTCTATGTTTTTCGTCAAATGGCTTTTGTCTGAATAGATTTTTCACTTATGGTTTATTTTTTACTTTTTTTCGTATTCGCCTGTCTGTCGGTATGATTCCGAAGTTGATTGAGTCTCTGCTCATACTGCCTCTTAGTGCTAACTTTCCGTATGGCATATATATATATATATATATATATATATATATATATATAGTATATCGTATATGTATATATACATATTGTGTATGAATCTGCGTGCTAACTTTCCGTATGGTAATATATTCTGTATATATATATATATATATATATATATATATATATATATATATATATATATTTATATAATATAGATATATATATATATATATATATGTATGTATCTGCATATAATAATAATAATATAATAATAATAATAATAATAATAAAATAAAATAATAATAATAATAATAATAATAATAATAATAATAATAAAGACGATAATACTGCTGAGGACACTAACAACCAAGAGACCAACTGGAACTTTAAGACTTTGAAATCAAAGGAATTACAGTTAATGGAAAAGGTTCCGTTCGAGGGGAACTTCCCCAGTGTGATCTTTTCTACGTCATTAATAAATATGCAGGAGAGAGAGAGAGAGAGAGAGAGAGAGAGAGAGAGAGAGAGAGAGAGACCGCGGCAAATGAGAAATGTGTTTACCTTTTGTCGCAGCATCTCAGGTCAACTAAGAGAGAGAGAGAGAGAGAGAGAGAGAGAGAGCGTTATTCTCAAAAGAGCAAAAGATATGTGTGTTTAACTATCGTCACATCATGTTAGATCAACGGAGAGAGAGAGAGAGAGAGAGAGAGAGAGAGAGAGAGAGAGAGAGAGCGTTATTTCTCAAAAGAGCAAAAGAGATGTGTGTTTAACTGTCGTCACATAATGTTAGATCAACGGGGAGAGAGAGAGAGAGAGAGAGAGAGAGAGAGAGAGAGAGAGAGAGAGAGAGAGAGAGAGCGCGCGTTATTTCTCAAAAGAGCAAAAGAGATGTGTGTTTAACTGTCGTCACATCATGTAGATCAACGGGGGAGAGAGAGAGAGAGAGAGAAGAGAGAGAGCCTTGCAGACAGACAGCCATTCCAGTAACGACGTCTCCTCCTTCCCCAGCTCCTTGTCCCATTCCCAAAATTCTGAAATGTTCAGCACAGCAGCTTCCCCTCAGTTCCAGACGAGTGTTGCCGTCGAGACCTCCCCGTATTATGGTGATTACAATGTCTTCCAGGAAGCCGCTGGAATGAATGAGTGGCCTATTTGTTTTCCGTGAGGAGCGAGTATCAAGTTTAAATGGGGTTAAAGATGCATTGAAGACTTTGGACGAGTTCGAATAATCTTGATAAATCGAGTCTCTGATGAATATGGTAAATGTGGTCTTGCACTGCAACACTGATCTTGCACCAGGCTGAATGACACGGAGGTAAATGCGATAATGTTCGAGCCACATATTCTTTGGGTCCGGGGCATCAGGAATAGACCAGGTAAAGCGATCAGGAATAGAGCGGATAAAGCGGACAAAAAAAAAAAAAAAAAAAAAAAAAAATCTCAAATGAACAAAAGGGGTTATTCAAAATTGCAACTTTTCCGAGCGCTGCGTATGTGATATAATAAAAAGAGCTAAATAAAAGAAAAGACAATTCCTTTTTTTTAAAACTGGCAAATTGAATGAAGGAACGCCCGAAAACATTCGATGCAGTGAAAGGAATAAAAATAAAAGAGCGCTTGAAGCCATATAGATCTCTCTCTCTCTCTCTCTCTCTCTCTCTCTCTCTCTCTCTCTCTCTCTCTCTCTCTCTGTGAATTCCGATCTGTCCAAAATCCCTTAAAACGCGACGATGTTATGGAATCCCTCTATACGATATTAGCCGCTGATAGTCGGGACTGAGCGCGGAAAATCATTCGGAATATCTTTTGGAAGCGGGACAGATGAGGAAGCCGAACCCCATCGATTGGGAAATGGCGACAGGACAGAGCCAGCAAGAATTTTAGCATAGGAAGGGGGAAAGGGAAGGGGGGGGGACGGGGGTGAGATTTGGGACAACGCGGAGTGTGACGTTGTGATGGAGTAGAAGAGAAAGAGAGAGAGAGGTCGTTGAAAATGCTGCGTAAAAGGGATGCAATGCGAACTGAATGAAACAACTGAGAATGTAATTGTGGAGTGATGAAGAACGAAGTGATGTGGAATGGTTGAAGTAGACAGTAATTCTTCAAGAAACATAATCGTATGAGGTAGGAATTAACGTTTAAGCCATTTCATCGCTAAAAGAAATTTACCAAATTCCAGATAAGTAACAATGCAGGATTTGAAAATATGATACATTACATTGGTTAAAATGATGATAGAAAATCTGCGAAAGGGAACCAGAATTAGGTTAAAAATATGGCTTTAAAAGTCGACAGAAAATACATGACAAACACAACAGCAAACATGACACAGCTGCAAATTCGTAGAAGTCAAAGGAAGACAGAAATTCTATGTGAAATGGTGCTTGACATTATGATACGGAAATCATCTTATGCCCGAAGGGATTCTTCAGAAATGGAGAAACAAATTTAAAACTGCGATTAAATAATGTAGCGTTAGCTCACAATAGTGATGTAACGCCATGTTGTTATATCTATGATTATTAATGCACAAGTTGATTTATATTCTGGAATTGTTTTTTTACATGATATGAGATTGAATTTTGGAAATGAAAATGAAATATAGTAGATAAGCATCTAAGATTCGAGACGGAAATTTATATATATATATATATATATATATATATATATATATATATATATATATATATATATATGTGTGTGTGTGTGTGTTGTGTGTGTGTTATAGTGTGTGTGTTTGTGTGTGTATGTATATATTTGTATGATTATGTATATATATATATATATATATATATATATATATATATATATATATATATGATATATATATATATATTATATTAATAATATATATATAATATTTTAAGGGTTTTTTTAACGGTCACCAACTAACATATGGCAAATGAAGAATATGTGAATCTGATTTATAACTAAGTTCAGGTTGAATTTTGTATATGTGCATAGAAACGAAAATATGTCTTTCAAACTAGGCTGTTTACGCTTGTGCTAGTAGCAATCCCAGACCCGTTTCATCACTAGCAATAACACATCTCACTTCTATCAGTTATTTTCAATAGCAGGATTAAAAATAACAAAAGTAGCGCAGAAGTAAAGTGACAGCAAGTGATGTCAGCATGGAAAGTAAGAGGGTGTTGGGGGTCGGGTGTATAGGTTGGGGTGGGGGGGGGGGGGGGTGCAGAAGTCGCAGAAAGGGAGGCACCAGCGACTGTAAATGTCCCAGTTACAGCAGCAGGAACAGCGTCCTGCTGACACGCTGCGAAATAGCGATTCATAAACATCCCTGCATTCAAGAGGACGAGCCATCTTTTGGCGCTGCTGGCAGACGACACTCCTCCCCTTCACTTAGGTAATGCAGGAAGGTAATTGCATCAATTTCTTGATTAGAATCCGGCGGGACTCATTTCCTTTTTCACTTGGCGAACAACGTCGTTAAGCTCCAATGGCTTCCCGTGTCTCTGAGCGCTGAAAGGTGTAACAAAACACGCAAGCACAGAAACTTGCTTGCACTAAAAGCGTGGCAGTGGGCAAGCATACACAGAGGTTTATTATTTGTACGGCATTTTTACATTGCATGGAACCTGTGGTTATTCAGCAACGGGACCAATGGCTTTACGTGACTTCCGAACCACGGCGAAAGTGAACTTCTATCACCAGAAATACACATCTCTAACCCCTCAGTGGAGTGCCCGAGAATCGAACTCGCGGCCACCGAGGTGGCAGGCCAAGACCATACCGATCACGCCACTGAAGCGCTTACTCAGAGGTTTAGAAGGCACACATTCACGCGCACAAGCACTTATCGCTCATTCACGTACACGATAAACATATACCACATTTAACAAGGATGTTTATGAGTTTTACGATCCTTACCCAAAATGCAATTCTACAGAGTTTTAAACGAGATCAGTCGTTACATTTTGAAGTATTCCTCCTACACATTAAATCTTCCATATAAATCCGCATGAATACTGATGTTAAACGTATCTACAAAAGGAAAGGAAACCAGCATGCATTCGTTCATATTTTAGTCCGATATTTTGACAAAGATGAGAAAATGCTGATAAAAAGGTTTCTGTCGTCTTAATATAATTCAAGCTTGATCGACTTGTCTGGATTTTATGTTAATCACCAATAAATCCTTCTCTACATTTTTATTAATAAAACACTGTTGCTCAACAGGAATAAACAATACCATAAACAGAAAGAGACAAATGACCTAGTCCCATACATTCTTAATGAATATATTATATATATATATATATATATATATATATATATATATATTAATATATATATATGTGTGTGTGTGTGTGTGTGTATATATATATATATATATATATATATATCTATATATATATATATATATATATATATATATGACTGGTAAAAATGTTGTGTAACAACAGAATTCCATCTAATAAAAGGAGCCCATAAAAACACCAAAATGTAGAGAGAAAAGTACTATATTTCAGAGACTGCTGTCTCTCTCTTCAGGTATATGAATGAGAAAAGTTTACAGAAAGGTGGTGTTTTTTATGGGCTCCTTTTATTAGATATATATATATAATTTATATATATATATAATATTATATATATATCTATATATAATATCAGTCTTTTCCTAATAGGAGTTGGCCCCATAGAAAATGCATCACAATGGCCTTTGTCGCAGCCGTAATTTAAGTGCTGGGTCCTGGAGAAACTCCTGTTATATATATTATATATATATATATTTATATTATATATATATTATAATATATATAATTAGTATACATAATTATATAATATATATTATTTTTATATATATATATTAATAGTATATATAATATATATACTAATATATATATATATATATATAATTATATATATATTTGTACAACAAGGCAGATATACGCATCACGAAGTGATCCGCACGAAGGAAGAGAAGAACAAGAAGAAGAAGGAGAAAATAGAAAATGACACAAATATTTATATATTGAGAGAGCGGTACCTAAACTCCCAGAATATTGTGGGAGTTTAGGCTAATCCCTCGAAATTGCTTCGACCCATTATATCATCAGCAGGCCTCTTATTGTGCAGTGGTCTTTAAAAGCTTCCCTGGCTGGAAGCAAACCTTCCCTCAAATTGTTCCCCCCTTGCTGCAGCGTAGGCACAAACACACACACACACACACACACAGCTCCCCGTGCTTCTCCCACACGCTGCTTCATTCTCAATTTACAGGCCGTAATGAGAACCGGGCATTGCTTAATGAATAACTGTAATGAATAATAAAGGTGGCGTAAGGTAAAACTGTTACGAAATCGTATGAAACGAAATTACTCCCAGCGGTGGAAAAAAAAAGGACAAGCTCTGGGAAATGAAATGTTTTAGGATGAGAGATTTTGGGTTGAATTCCTGCTACTTTCTCTCTCTCTCTCTCTCTCTCTCTCTCTCTCAGTAATCAACTCTTTTTAAATGGTGAGTCTTACTCTCTCAATCAATACTCAACGCTTGGGAAAATCAAGCGTTCTCTCTCTCTCTCTCTCTCTCTCTCTCTCTCTCTCTCTCTCTCAGTTTAAACGATCTGCTTTTGCAAGACGAATAATGATTATCTCTCAGCAAGTTTCCTGGCAATCAAGAAAATACACAAAATAATTTATTTCTATCTCTCTCTCTCTCTCTCTCTCTCTCTCTCTCTCTCTCTCTCTCTGAAATTTATGGTATTCTAGATTTTCCAGATTGTGTCTCTTTCCACATCAAACATGATATACTATTTTTATAACAAAAAATTTTTCTCTCTCTCTCTCTCTCTCTCTCTCTCTCTTTGTAAATCAGCAATTTCACGGTTGGTTGGATGTATTTACCTCCTTACTGCCACACAAGCATAAAAAACACGGAAGGAAATATGGATGGGCATTATTATGAATCATACAAAAGGTTGTCACGTCACGCTGTATTTTCACTGAATAAGCTCCATTATTAATTCCAGGAGCTGTTGATGACAACACTACCCTCGAAACGTCACGGGTTTTCAGTTCGTTTCTTGACTCTGTCTTTGTTCCTTCCGATTTATATGAAATAGGTAACATCTGCGACTAAAAAGAAAAAAAAAAGAAAAATAGAAAAAAAATCAATCGGACAATGAAGGCACTGCTTACAAGAAACTGGAATGAATCTATGATTTTCAAAATGAATCCTATCAAATCCTTTACCTAAACAACTTATTTTGTTGTTCTTCTTCTTGTTGTTGTGGGGCGGGTGGTAGGTAAGGTCTATGGAAAAAGCCTAAAAAGGACTGAAAATGGTGTTTCGTGTTGAGTGAAGGATACAGGAATTTTAGGATAGGATATTTATGATTTATTTATTAGAATGAAAATGTGAAAACTAAATAATGTGCATGTTAAACAGTACAGAACAATAATTTCTTTTACAATATAGCAGATTTATTTTAATTTTCTTTGGCGAAACAACGCTGTATTTCACTGCAGATTTTAGCACGCGCCCCGAGTATGCGGGAGGTCGGATCACGCCTTGTTAGACCGGCCGAGTAATGAGTTTTAAAAAAAGTTTATTTCTGGAGTGATATAATTACTATATTTTTCCCCTGTCGAAATGAGCTTCAATTCCAGGGGGGGTAAATTTACCTCTGGGTGACCATCGCTCTGTAAATAATCATGACGTGATGTTGATTCATAAATTTTCTGTATCTTTTCCTCAGTAATCATGGCTCTCTCTCTCTCTCTCTCTCTCTCTCTCTCTCTCTCTCTCTCTCTCTATATACATGGTATGCAGTTTTGTACATGATTTTAATCGTCCTCTTTCTCAGAAAACACGGTATTCTTTTTTTCCTTATGCTCTCTCTCTCTCTCTCTCTCTCTCTCTCTCTCTCTCTCTCTCTCTCTCTCTCTCTCTCTCTCTCTCTCTCTCTTAATAACCAATGTATTCATTTTCTTTATATAAAAAAAGTCTGTATAGCTTTCTATTTCCTTTCTGATGTTGAACATCAAAGGAGAAGAAGATTTCACTTTCACAGTTAATCGTGTTCGGCGCCTTGATGTTAATTTTTCATTAATCGAAATCTGCCATCAATCATCACTCAAATAGAAAAAACAGATCGCTGCCAACAATTCCTGTTGTTTATGAATTAATGAATGGGAAATCATGAACATGAATGATGAGGTAACTGATGGGAATAATTGATTTGGTTTTGTAAAGCCGTGGACGAACAAAGGATAGTAAAATCTATGTCATAACCTGGTTCTGTAAAAGTTCAACATACACACACACACACACACACACACACACACACACACACATATATATATATATATATATATATATATATATATATATATATATATATATATATATATACGTGTGTGTGTGTGTGTCTGTGTCTGTGTGGACATATATATATATTTGTAAACACATTTACACAAACAATGATAAAAATATTCATTTCATTAGTTTCCTCTTTAAAAGGCTATTTGCAATTATAACTTGCCACCAGATAACACAGGGTTTAGTCAGTCATTTGATATAAACGGAAAGTAAATCGCCTAAAAGCACAAGAACAATGAACTTTTTTCCTTCATTACGCTCCTGGCTTCTTACGATAACAAAAAATGACTAAACAAGAGAAACAAATCATCTAACTTCGTAGTCTTTTTTACAGGGACTAATGACAACCAAGAATCAAAAGTATTTTTAAATCACTTCTGTTTAAACTGTGATTCTCTAAACACAAATCTGAAGAAGAGGAAGAAGAGGAAGAAGAGGAAGAAGAAGAAGAAAAAACAGCATTATTCATTTACTTGACAATAGAGGAGAAGGTAATTTGTTGATCGAACAATACCAAGGTGGCTGTCGGAAAGAAACCGGTGGGTGTTTTCGCTAAGAAAAAAAAAAAAAAAAAAAAACTGCGTTTTCTGCCTCCGTGTTTTTTATCGGCAGCTCTGACATGAAAACCTCTCATCCATCACGGGAGTACGTCAGGGCTGGTTTTTTTAATAGTGTTTTTTTCTCTTTGCTGCTCTTATTACTGTATTTGTCGGTATTTTATATATTATCAGTTCCTTGCGCATAATGATATACTTTATTTGTCGATTCACTTTGTTTTTAATGCGTGATGTGTGATGGTCATAACAACTTATTAATGTTCTTGCAGCTCGTTTCTTCAAATTGCGTGTAGTGAGGCATATTTTATTGCTTGATATAATCTTGTTGTCGTTGGTTTTTTTTTTTTTTACTGTAATTCTCTCTGTAGCTTATCCTAAGTCCTCGTGCTGAAATGGAAAGCCCCCTTCTCTCGTTTATCATTTAATTTCGCTCATTTTTCCTTCAGATAAAGAGACTTATTTCCTTCTAGTTCAAAACGGACTTCATTTCCGGTATCCCAGTTCCTATCAACGCACATTATCCAAAGCCGGAATTTAAACCACTAAACTCTATCGTTTAACTGCGGTTATATGACTACATCCATTGCAATTCGAGGACATCAATATTCAACAAATAAAGCATTTTGCATCGTGTTATGCAGCATTTTGAATATTCTGTTGCATATTTCAGTGTGGGGTTTTGACATATTTGTATATTTTTAACAATGAGGTCATACACTCACGTCGATTTTGATTGTGGTTTTTTAAAGCACGGCTTAATCGCTGGGTAGCTGGCTATTGCTGAAAAATGCCTATAGGTACTATAAATAGTTAAGTAGTATTATGTTTGTATCTATGAGTGCGTCTGTTAAGAAACGTAATGTATAGTATGATGAAATATACTTAGCTGTCTGTTGTCACATTTATTTTCCTTTCTTTCATTAATGATTAAATTTATGATCATAATTTTTTTACGATTTACTTCATGATGTTCTATCATTGTTTACAATTGTTACCGTCTTCCTTGTAGATTCCGGGTATATTGTCAGTGTATGGAACCTTTTATGACTGCTTTCTTTATTCTGTGATTTGCATAACTTACATCAATTGTATTTTTGTTTATTTTTTCTCTTACTGGTATTCACCGAGTGCCAATCGTATACAAAAACAGAGTACTTCCAGTTCTCTTTTAATTTCATCCCTTCTTCTCTAATCTAACCTGATGTTTGTTTGTTTGTTTGTATGGTGTTTTTACGTTGCATGGAACCAGTGGTTATTCAGCAACGGGACCAACGGCTTTACGTGACTTCCGAACCACGTCGAGAGTGAACTTCTGTCACCAGAAATATACATCTCTCACCCCTCAGTGGAATGCCCGAGAATCGAACTCGCGGCCACCGAGGAATCTAACCTGATGATTTCATAAAAACCAAACTTTGTTAAAAAGGACACAATTCTCGGTATACGCATTCCCTGATGTCAGCTGAGTCGCAACGCTCTTGCGTATCATGATACATCACCGAGGGACATCGCTCAGCTTAAAACTATTGCGTAGTTTCTCGGTGTCGCGGACAATTTTGCGAAATGATGTCCAGCTGCTAATTCCCATCATTAAAACGCCCCGGGAGACATAGTTTTATATGCCCTCGTACCCCGGCCGCCCTCCAAAAATAGAGTAAAAGAAAATGAAATAATTAAAACATTCAAATAAAATGTTAATAATGCACAAGCCTCCATCATTTCATTCGCTTAAAAATGATTTCTGCTTCCGTTAATCCACATCCGTTGGGATATGAAATATTTTTTTTACACGTTGGCCCAAAGCGAAGAAGATTCCACGTGGCGGATTTGTCAGTTTTGGGAATTATAATATTCCGAAGGGGTGAACGTTGACTGTGCATGTACATGCATATGATACGTGTATGGTGCATTTACTCTGTCTCTCTGACTCGGTTACGTACTAATGGAGGAAAGATAATATGAAAGTAGGTACAGTAAAAGGGCATGAAAGGAGATGCGGCTAGGGGCCAAAGGCACGCTGCAAAGAACCTTAGTCATACCTAAAGGGCACCGCATGAGGTGTACTGACGGCACTAGGTCCCTACGGGGAAAATAATCCTGATTTCATGTGTTTGGTCGTTCTTTTTTTTTTTGTTCTTTTTTTTTTAACCATTTCCTTTCGAGAATGTTATTCAAAAATACAGTTCATGTCAACTGCGTTGCAAATTTACTTAAGATTATCTCGCGCCGTGAGTTTGCATAAGCGGCTCAAGATTAGTAGTTTGTATATCTGTGTATGAACGTCAGTGAAATCAACAAGTGGCACAGATGCACATATTCCCCTAATATCCCATCGGGGTTGAAAGATGACGAGTAAGAAGTTTACCCCATAAGCGTTCCTTTCCTTTTCCTCGTGAATATTTCATAACCTCGAACGTTTCTTTTGCAATTCGAGAGAAGTTTGACTTTGCAAATTTCGCGTTAAAAGTTAATGGAAAGGTTGCAAACCATATGCCACAATTCCCACTCTCATTCTACTCCCACAAACGGGAGTAAGTTCATCAACCTCGAGGGAGAGAGACTCCAATTCTTGGCGGAAGACTCAATATCTGCAAGATTTTCCTCCTGTTACGCCTTTCTAACCTTTCACTGTCAGTTTCCCTTTCAACACTGAATGACCTCATAGGTCCCAGTGCTGGGCCTTTGGCCTAAATTCTATATTCAATTCAATTCAGAATTATTTTATCAATTTCTCTTCACGCTGATGAAACTTGTAAAGTTAAGATATTATCATTAACCAGAAAAGTTATGGATATTGTCAGCTATGCTGCAGATTGAGTCACAAGATATACATACATACACACACACACACACACACACACACACACACACACACACACACACACACATATATATATATATATATATATATATATATATATATATATATATATATATACACGTATATATGTACGTATAAATAAAGGTATAAGCCATTGAAGGAAAGGGAAACACTGGAGTAGCAGCAACTCCAGTGTTTCACTTTTCTTCGTGGCTTTTACCTTTATTCATGCACTTATCGTGTTCCAAACTTTCGTGATTCAGTCATACATATGTACGTATATATATTATATTATATATTATATATATATATATATATATATATATATACATATATATATATATATATATATATATATATATATGTATATATATATATATATATATATTATAAGCTAAATTTTAAAAAGACTATAAAAAAGCTTTTGCTTCAAATTAAGAGAAATGAAGTAATGGACACTTTCTTTGTCAAAAAAATATATATCACATCTTGTTTTTGATCGCATGACAAAAAAAATCTAATATCAAAGAAATTAAAAATAAAAGTAAATTTAATATCAAAGAAACTGAAAAAAAAGTAAAAAGTTAAAACAAAACAAACTACATTGTCTTGTTGACAAAAAAAGCTTAAAAGTAAGTGTTCTGTAAGCGAAGACCAAAGCACAAACAATAACAATTCGGGCAAAAACAAAGTACAATCGCTCAACATGCGCTTGGTATATCAGAGACAATAGCTTTCCTTTACATCGCGGGAGGAGGCCGACAAAGTCAGGTATTCTGCAACTCGTTAAAAACTGGTAGGAGACGAAAAACAGTGTTAACATCACATAATTGTCATCTCTATTCCTATTTCTTCGGGAAAATGTCTTATAACAAATTTACTTTAGTAGTTCTTTCATATTTCTGTCCTGTTCTGTAGTCACCAGCCCAAAGTAAATTATATTTAAAATGATTTTGAGCGTGGGAAAGGCAATGTGAAAATTGCTTGCAGTAACAATTACATTTTGGTACGATTTATAACAGTCTTAGCGTTTCTTTGCTTTCACTTGATGTAAATTTAGGGAAAACGTATAGAGAAAGCCATGAATTTGATTTATTTGATTTACATAGAATTGGCATTACGCCAAGCACTGGGACAATTAAGGTCATTCAGCGCAGAAACGGAAATTGACAGTAAAAGATTTGAAAGGTGTTATAGGCGGAAAGCCTCGCAGTTGCACTATGAAACAATTGTTAGGAGAGGGTGGACAGTAAGATGGAAGAAAGAGATTATGAACGGAAGTGCAGTAAAAGGAATGAAAGTAGCTGCAGCTAGGGGCCGAAGGGACGCTGCAAAGAACCTTAAGTAATGCCTACATTGCACCGAATGAGGTGCACTGACGGCACTACCCTCCTACGGGGGAGAAAGTTAAAGTCAAACGGTAACGTTGAATATTTAGAGGAAGGCCCTTTTATTGACCAAGAACGCTCCCGAAACATTATTGCTTTTAAGAGTACGTCAATCTATACGTCAAACTGCGTCGCATCTAAAGAGGACTAATACGACGATATCCCGATTTAGTTAAACTAACACACCAAGTTCCCTAAAACCACAAATGAAATATTATGGCTTGTTTAGTTACAGCTTCAACAGGTACCAGTCTACCTCTGTCTAATATGATGATATCCAGATGTAGTTGAGTTTAAAGACCAAATTCCCTAAATTCAAAGGAATTATTATAGCTTGATGATTAGTACTTGCCTGCTGCCTTAATCGACCATCAGTGATGTTTTGTTGATTGGCAAATCACGCTATTACGTCAGAAGCTGCTCCGTGTAACTAACCACGCTGTAATTACCGTCTTTCTTCTTCTTCCTCGCCTTCTGAGAGAGAGAGAGAGAGAGAGAGAGAGAGAGAGAGAGAGATTTGGTTTGTATGGCGTTTTTACGTTTCATGGAAGCAGTGGTTATTCAACAACGGGACCAACGGCTTTACGTGACTTCCGAACCACGTCGAGAGTGAACTTCTATCACCAGAAATTCACATCTTTAACCACTCAGTGGAATCCCGAGAATCGAACTCGCGGCCACGAGGTGGCAGGTCAAGACCATGCCGATCACACCACTGATGGTACCGAGAGAGAGAGGAGGGGTGGGGGGGAAGGGGGGGGGGAGTGGTAAGAAAAGCGAGCAACGCAGGTCACAGAGGTAGCCAGAGCCTCCGTCGGAGGGAAGCGTAACTTGCGACATAGTCTCTTGGCCTACAAGACGCATATAATGTTTGAGAAGGACAGAAAATTAGTGGAAGATTTGGGATTAACGGCATTCATTATCCATAGACGGGGGAATTCAGCCATAATCACGATCCAATACGTGCCTCTGATGGATGGGATTTATATTTTTTCCCCTTCGATATAAAATTGAGGACTGTAACACAAGACTTAAGAAAATAAATGCTCAAAAATATTAACCCGATTAGGTTGCGGAATCATTTTCCATACAAACAGGAACATTCTCCGCTAAGAGGAAAATGCCATTTTAATTAATTACATTTATACTTGTGAAATCTTCCATCTGCCGAAAGATTAAATAGAATTATTTTCGTTATTCTCATATAGGCAAACAGTTTCTTGCTGCAAGATCAACGGAATTACGAGAGTAAACGTATGATTTCAAAACGCGTCAGACAACATTGCAAAGTTGAAAGAAGAATAAGGGGATGAAAATAAATCATTCTTTTAATATCGCTCATTTCAGGCCCATCTGCTCAAAGTTTTACAGTTGTTGTTACCATAACTTCCTCTCTGCTAATTCGGATTTGTATTTCCTCAAAACAATCAAGGTAAAATTTCCCTCGCTCTTACCACAAACCATCTTCGTCCTGAATATCCGTTTTTCCCTTCACAGTTTACTATAACGTTTGGTCAGTGTAGTAGGTTCAGTGTAGTAGGTCCAAACGTACAGAAATCCACAGAAACTCTACGCTTCTGAGTAAATTAAACCAAGATAACGCCGGAAGGGAAGCTATTTATTTATGCATGCTGTCGACACACTCGAGACTTTACCGCCCTGCGAGAAATACCATTTGAGGCACCGTAGTTCTTCGACGAGAATATTGGTCATTTTCTCAGGTAAAGACATTTCATTCTTGGACGAATACTTGCATGAATATTATATCATGACAGTTAGTTTATTAAGCTCATGATGTTATACAGGTTAACATTCTCCTTCAGCGCAAGTTCTGTGAAAACCTGATGGCCGCATACAGTCCTAAACGACTGAGAAGAAAAGCAATGTGTCCTTACTATATATAACGGGTGTCACCTGCATCAATACAAGACACTGTCAAAAGGAGACATTTCACACCTGTTTTTCATACCACGATACAAATGAAAACTGGACAACTTTTGCTGTGCAACGGTGGAATTAATGAATACCATTACCTCCAAGAAAACTGCTTTTCTATGGAATATAGCAGATCTTTCAACCGGAGAGATTAATGACCAAGTTTTATTGAGTTATACCTCTCAAGCAGGACCGATACTGCTAGCTAGACGCATTTCACGAGTCATGAAGTCTTCTCTGTGCCCTAAGTTGAGGTTCAGGTGCTGCCGGATGTCTGAACTGCTGTACCCCGTACCAAGCACAAGAGCTTGATTTTGTATCCGTAAATGTCCACCTGAAAGAAGCTGCTTACCCGGTAGCTTTAAGAAATACGTTCTCAAAGCAAAGACTCCCATGCAGTGAATTGCGAAGTTTTGAAAAAAGAAATAATTTATGATCATTAAAGTATATAAAAAAAATCCGATTCTCAGGAGACCTTTCAAAACAATCCTTGAGAATTCTCTTCCTGGAGGTTTAAAGATTTCGTTGGATTATGTAATACATCTTTCTCAGTATACAGGACTCTTATTTTTGAGATTATGTAAAACACCATTCCCTTTTTTTCAAGAACATTATCCGTGTAAGCATAAGGTTCCGAGTTTATTCTAACATGGAAGAGCTCTTTAATACGTCATATTTTCACAGTTATTCGACTTAGCTAAGGGTCGGTTGCCTTGGCGCGTCTTCTCCGGCAAGTCTTGTCAAAAGCATAACGCCATCTGATCCTTTGCTTCCATCTGGACCCTGTACCTCCAAAACAGGCTCCCTACAATCCCCCTGAACTTCATCCTCCTCTCTCATCCGTACCACATGCCCAGACCATCTCAGTCTTGACTGACTCTCTCCTCATATCTGTGATCTTGACCAGTTCTTCACCTCTCCTAATTTTTCCAACCGAAGTGTGATGTCTTCTACAAATATCAAAGGATTGCTCTCATCAATTTTCCTACAACTGATTTGAAGGAACTTTCAGTTCATAACTAGTTTTTGATGTGAGATGCTTGGTTAGTAGAAGGCAAGGTACAAAATAAAACATATAGATAACACAGATAAATAAATTACAAACACTAGAACACAAACGTCTAACATGTATAAAGAAGGTCAATTAGGGCTCAAATAAGTAACGTTAAAAAAGTATCTCAAAGTATTCGGCGGAAAATGAAAGCGATAAATACTGCGATGAAAGAGCCAAATGACAATTACACAGAGGCAGTAGAGGAAACGCAAGATACAGATAAAGTCAATAGAGAAAGAGGTACACCGTTGACAACATGTATCACAGTCATTGAGTGAAGATATTGACAAAGGCAAGGAGGAGACAGTCGACTCTGCTCTTGATAACGATGAAATCGATGCAAGAATTCATTGAGTCAGTCGACTAATTTTATATATATATATATATATATATATATATATATAATATATATATATATTATATATATATATATATTATATATATTTATATTCACGAATGTGTTTGCCATGCAATACATAACTCACCAATAAATTTCAGTTCAGTAATTCAAAAGCAATAAACGTTCGTAAACGACAATTAATTACGATCTACAAAACTGCTGCAGGGTGTTGAACACAATAATAAAACAATCAAAAAGATATAACAGACTAACAGATATTAAAACTCTTTCAAATACGATTTCCACAGCGAACAAATCGCTAGACATTTAGACATGCGAGGCAGAGATGGATGGCACTTCGTCGTGCGGCGACGAATCTCTCTCTCTCTCTCTCTCTCTCTCTCTATTCTTCTTCTTCTTCTTCTTCTTCTTTTCTAGAAACACACGCACAACCGTACGTTCATATATACGTACATACAAACGCAGTACACAGACTCACTCTTCGTTCAGCGAGTGAAAACGGTCTTCAGATAACCTAGGGCCAAGTGCCCTTATCAGCTTCACCTGCGAGCAGCAGACATACCACTTCCTGACCCGTCAGCCTTTGTCAGGAGGCCGTCAGCGGGCCCGTCCACTCCTGTGACAGCTGAGTCTGGTAATTTCGACACAACCCCAGTACCTGACGGAGGGAAGCCTGCCTGGCGGAGAGAGAGAGAGAGAGAGAGAGAGAGAGAGAGATATGGAAAGGCCGATTGCGCGAAATCAAATTAGAAAATGAAGATGGACGACCTGGAATAAAGATTAAGTGACTGCTGTGATGGTATTCTCGTGTGAGTGTATATATATTATATATATATATATATATATATTATATATATATATATATATATATATATATAATATAGTATATATATGTATATATGTATATATATATGATATATAGTATATATATATATATATATATATATATATATATATATATATATATATATATGCGTGTGTGTGTGTGGTGTGTGTATATGTATATATATTATATATATATATATATATATTATATATTATTATATATATATATATATAATATATATATATATATATATATATGTATATATGTGTGTGGTGGTGGTGTATATATATATATATATTTCATATATATATATAATATATATATATATATATATATATATATATATATATATATATATATTATATATAATATATATATTATATATATATATATATATATATCTCAAAAACTCACCATAACGTGATTGGAAAATTTTGAAGATGTGTGTTAAAAAAAATTCTTCTGTGTCGGGAGCTTTCGTCTACTTGATCAGTAGACCTCATTAGTCTGGACTTTTATTACTTCAATATATTTATATATGCGTGTGCGTGTGTGTGTGTGTGTGTGTGTGTGTGTGTGTGTGTGCATGTGAATGAGTGAGTAGGTGCGCCTGTGTGTGCGGATGGGCACAAAACCATAAACTGAAGAAAGCTTGGCAAAATGTGAGTCGTATACACGAAAAACTGACATGGATGGGAGGTAACTTGAATGAAGTAAAACTTTCCGTGATTTTTACAAAGAAAATAAATATTGTTAGAGTTTTACGAGCTGCCAGAAAAGCTTGCATGAAAATTAGCGCGGGATCTTAGCAAATTATATACATTATTCATGAATCTGTGGGAGGGAAAGTTCATCGAAAAGGAGGAAAGGCTGCAGGGAATGAAATGAGCAGTCTTAACTAAATGATTGAATTAGGAAAAAAAAAGGGGGGGGGTTGGTGGGAGGGTGGCGGCTGGCTGGTTTGATCATTTCAAGAAGTTATTTAACTATACTCTGTTTTTTTTCATCTGTCCATCTGCCCTATGGTGTTTGTGTATGGCAACACTGCGTCCCGGTAAATAGTTACGCTGTGTGTAAGTGTTAGGTTAAATAAAAGGATATCTGGGTGTACATTTGCAACTGAAAAGTGTTTTAATAATTTACTGTATGCGAATTACACCGTTAATATTCGAATAGGATATAGGGGGTTGGGCGGGGGGGTGGCGGCTGGCTGGTTTGATCATTTCAAGAAGTTATTTAACTAGGAATGTAGGAGCCAGATTCTATCATTCCTAGTTATTTCAATACATATACATATCACTAATTATTTTGCGATATGTTTTAGGAGTGAGCGAGGTAACAGGCAATGTGAGATGTTCTTTTAATAGCGGTAAATGCTCTGATCTTATTAAGATACCTGCAGTTTTCAAGGTTTTCAATTTGCACCGCCTTTGCAATACGAAAATACGAAAAACACCAACATATAGTAAATATTCAACTCACACTAAAAGTTCACTCTGTGTCATTTGAACGAAACGGATCAGGTTTGTTAGCTGAAAGTGGTGTTCAGACAATGGGCTCTATGGGGGTAATAAATGGTTCATGGGTGGTTTTGCTGAATAAGAGACCATCCAGGTCAACACTGATGGCTATTACTGAAGGGGAAAGGTGTCGAAAATGACAGTGGACACTTGACATTGAGCTAAGTGGTAATTTCCATAGAGAGGGTTACTGGATGCACTATAATGTATAACTGAAGTAATAACAAAGGTAAGATTGAACTTGATGGAGTATGTGATGTAGTGAGCTTGCACTATTTTCAGATACATTAAAACGGCAATTATGAAGACTGTTTGCTCACTGAAATTACTTTACTAAATAATTGTCGTTATAAAAATCTTGGTGACTATAATTAAATCGTTAGGGCTTTCATTTTCAGCGCTCTAAACGTGATTTGTGTAACAGCCGTAAGTTTTTAATATTTTGTTTGCGTGAAGTGTACTACATATCCTAAGCAGTTCGAGAAATAAAATGAATATTGATAATATAAGAAAATTCTCCGCCCAAAGAAAAAAGTAATGATAAAACGAAAATGCCACAAACACTATGAAATAAAATGTCCTCCACGACACGACAGGTTATCGAGTTCGGAAGCCAAAGAAAACTAACTCTCTCTTTCTCTCTGTGGGAAGCATATTTTCACTCAAAAAGTCATTCGCTTGTGACACCAGGATCTCTCTGTCGCGTTCTGCAGGTTCCTTCCATCCTTCATGACCGGCTGAAGGACCCCTTGACTCGAACATATGAAATCCAATAACTTTCAGCGTCATGAGGTTAGCTCGAGTTTCGCTCGCAATTTATTTTCCCCGGGAGAATTTACCCCAAAAGTCGAGAAACCCGGGAAAACAAGTCAACGACTTTTCATGATAATTGCTCGCTCGACCCGAACTAGAATTGGATAAATATTAAACTTCTGACTGCGTCTTCATCTCCCAGGTTTTCTTAACGTTGTGGAATGCTGTGGGTGACGATTTTCATCATCTGCTGCTGCCAGGGGCTGTAATATTATATATATATATATATATATATATATATATATATATATATATATATATATATATATATGAATAACTTGATCACGAAGTATATAAAACGTGATACTATGTATAAATAAAGGTTTTTTGCCACGAAGGAAAAAATGAAAAAACGAGTTGGCCGAGTACTTTCGGTCCTATTCGGACCCTATATATATATATATATATATATATATATATATATATATATATATATATATATATATATATATGTGTGTGTGTGTGTGTGTGTGTGTGTGTGTGTGTGTGAGTGTGTGTGTATGTATGTATGTATGTATGTACAAATAAAGGTATAAGCCACGAAGGAAAGTGAACTACTGAAGTAGCTGCTAGATCTTTCGACTCAACGTCCTTGACTTAGTCTGCTAAGTAAAGGACGTTGAGAAGAGAACATTTATCACGTTCCAAACTTTCGTGATTCAGTTATACATATATATGTATGTATATATATGCATGTATGTCTGTATTACTATCCCATTTGAATTAACTTAGCCAAGATAAGTTATATCACCTAGGTATACCAGGTTGATACTAACCGCTTTAGGTATGAAAGTTATTTTGTATTATATATCCTAACATGCGTATAGTAATACACACACACACACACACACACACCACATACACATACTGCACACACACACATATATACATATATATATATACATATTTGTTAAGATGAAATGAATGTTTTATCACATCACCGTTATTCATATACAAGCATTAAGTAAAGGACATTTGTAGCTTAATGCGTATGTAAGTGTTTGTGGTGTGCGTGTGTGTGTGTGTGTGTGTTCATGTGTTATAGATTACTATATGCATGTTTTGTGTAGGATATTATAGCATAATAACTTTCACACCTAAAGCCGTCAGCATCAAGGTGGTACATACCTAAGTGATGTAACTTAGCTTGGGTAAGTTCATTCAAATGAGAGAGCAAACGAACACAGAATGATCTATGCTTTCTGAAGTCTAGGAAGATAAGAAAACAAAAAATCTTTCACCATCTTCTCATTTCCTTTCATTCGTCCCTACCCCGCAACTAATTGATTTTCTTTTTGTCCTCTTACGAGACCCGCTAGAGCGATGAACAACCGTGTAAATGTCACACCAATTTGCTCCCTCAAATGGAGTAAGAGCCAGAGCTTCTGCATCAAAGCTCCGCGAAAAACGCAGTTCCTCTTTTTAAGTGAAATTCGCGAGGTTTACGACGCGCGTAAGCGGCGAAAGTCACACTAAGAAACGTAAAACCGGCGATATAATCAAGCAGTACTCAGAGATTTATATGACGGTTAATTTAACTCATTTGTATTAATGGGCGACAATTACCGGTAATTGGCCGCATTATCGCACCTAGACGGCCTCCAAAACGCCATCTGTCACAGGTAGAAAACAATTTACATTCCCAAACACACAGACAGGCGCTCGTGCAGCTCACACCTATACCTTTTTATTGAAAGAGATCGCTTAAGAATGGGCGCGCTGGTGAACTTTGCTTGTCTTTTGTTTTTTCCTCCTCCTCTTCTTCTTCTTCTTCTCCTTCTGACTTTAGAATTCTTGCCTCCTTCCATTCTTCTTCATGTTACTGTATATCAGCACCACCCGTCGTATATCCCGATCTTCTTTCTTCCCTTTTCTTTTTCTTCTCTTTTTTCCCTGATTCTTTTCCTCCTCCTCCTCCTCCTCCTCCTCCTCCTCCTCCTCCTCCTTAGCCACAGTCCCTTGTTCTCCTGCCACCACTGTTTGCTTTTATGCCAAATGGCAAAAACAATTAATGAACCAATATTGAACGCTGCGACGAAAGAGCCTCTTTCGGCGAACGAGCCTTCCAGGCATCTCATCAAAAGGGACAATAATTGCTATTTTAATGACTACTCGATAACAGCGACAGCTAATTGCCTTGTTAATATGGTAGCCAGCAGCATGTAGTAGATACACCAACCAACCCGTGTCCACGTATCGACCCGCAATCATATTCGACAGTTTTGCATTTCGCCTCCGACAGAAAGGCGGGAAAAAAAAAAAAAAAAAAAAAAAACAAAAAAAAAAAAAAAGACATTTTCGTGGGAGATTTTTCCTTGATAATTTTTTTGTGGAAAGGAGTTTTTTTTTTTTGGGGGGGGAGGGGGGGGGGTGGGGGAGGGGGGAGGGGGGGGGGGTGCCCCGTTTGTATGTTTAGACCACTTGGTTGATTAACGTGTAATTTCGTATGTCGAAAGATCGACAGTGATGATGAACTTGTACATTTAAGAAGAATTACAATAACTTAAAGCTTTCGTCCATCTTCTGTGGACTTGGTCACTAAAATAATGATTATTTGAGTGACCTGTTAGATGGACGAAAGCTAAATGTTTTTGTAATTGTTCACAATTATATTTTAACTTCGTACAAATCACTGGAGATCCTTCAATTTTGCTGATTTGTTTGTTTGTTTGTATGGCGTTTTCACGTTGCATGGAACCAGTGGTTATTCAGCAACGGGACCAGCGGCTTAACATGACTTCCGAACCACGTCGAGAGTGAACTTCTATCACAAGAAATACACATCTCTCACACCTCAATGGAATGCCCGACAATCGAACTCGCGGCTACCGAGGTGGCACGCCAACACCATACCGACCACGCCACTGAGGTGATTTTTCTGATGCATCGAGTCCTGCAAGTTCCTCTTTGTCTAAGGCGCGCGTTAACAGACAGTAAGAAGAAATAGTGGATCAAGTTCTTACGATTCTTTCTAGAATAGATCTAAGAAGAAAGCTCTACCTATCATTAGTAAAATACCTTGTGGTTATTAAAATGTTACAGGATACCTTTTATCTATTCCTCAAAATCTAACGAAATAAGTAAATAAATAAATAAACAAATAAATAAAGAATGATAAAATAACATAGATAAATAAATAGATAAATAAATAAAAATATAAATAAATAATCAATAAATAAATAAATAGATAAATAAATAGATAAATAAATAGATAAATAAATATATAAATAAATAAATAAATAAATAAATAAATAAATAAAAATACAAGACTTCACGAAAACAGAAACTAAATAATATTTCTTGATTAAACTTAAAGAACGGAGAATTACCAAATTGTTTTTCTTATTATTCCTGAAATACTTGTTAGGATTTTTTTAACTTGTAGATTTGGAACAAAAGATTCATCTAGAATAGTGCAAGAAACAAACTTTCAGATATTCTGTTAAGACTTTTTAGTAAGAAATGAGTTGAAGAATCAAGATATTCCCGTGAAAAGTTCTTGAAGTCAGGAAACAATAAGATACTATCCTCGCGATACTTTAAAGAAAGTAGATGTACTTATAAAAATCCCACGAAGGTACAATGAAGTTTTATATGCATTCTCAGTCGTCCGTCACAAAAACTTCAAACTAACCGAGCTATTTTAAGAACTTCTGACGAAGAACGAGAAGTTCTCATAAGCTCCTAAAAGAGAGATATTGTTACAAAACATTCTTAAGCGGCGGAAGCTGGTTTTACACTGCAGGACCAGATTAATGCCCACTTGATATTTATGTCTTTCAAACTGGGTATCAGAGTGAATTCTAATGTTTTCTCAGTCATTTTTTCTTCTGCAAACCATATCTCAAATATATTTATCGTCTCATGTCTACTCTTCTCCAGAAAAAAATATCTAAATCGTGTAATCCGTTTGTACCATTTGCAAAAAAAGTAAACGGTTGCATAATCATACAACAATCGTATTAATCACCTATTTTATTACCTTAGTTTAATAATCCTATTTCTCCTTTCATAATTACGGCTCTTGCTCACTTAAAGGTCTGCTAGTAGTCCAGACAGTAATATTCAATGACTGACGAATTCTTTCGACATCAACTAAAAATTAGGCAACCAAGCGCTCTGCGCTACACGTGTCTTTGTAACTTGAAAGGCCACTACTCTGTACATACTATAAAGATAATACTATATTTCCATATTTCTTGTTTTCTTCATTTCTGAAATTCAAAATATAACTGCTCGGTTACTTGAACGAAATAAAAGAATGATATTTTGTATAGTTCATCTGCACATGCATCCCTAAACCAAAAGCATTGTCTAAATTGCCCGATGTGGTTCCATACCCCCTTTGCTTAAGTCTACTTAAGTCCTATTTGTTGACACTATAACTTAATATAATTAGTGTAATACATACTTTAGTTATGAATAGCTAGGAATAGAACATACAAGAAAATCCAAAGCATTTATAGTTTTATATAGTTATTTCATTTTATAAAATGTACCCTTGCATACATTGACACATTAAAATCAAATATATACAAAATATCCAGAGATCAAGCCCCATACCCACAGCATGTAGTTCTCATTCCCCCAAGGTGTATGGATACCCCCCTGAACTAATGCATTAGGTCTCAGGTACCTTATTTCTTTAATTGCTTTTACACTTGAAGTTATGAAACAACTTTTTCAACGACCCCTGAACTAGCTGCCACCATTGACTGAACTGTCACTTGCTTACACAGATTAACCGCATTTTTCTTATTCCCTAACGCTTCCATTTGTCCAGATAGTGATGCTAATATTTTCCCATTGCTCTCTTTCTATTGACAGCCATTTTTCCCACAAGGGGTGGATCTAAAAGGTGAAATCATTCCACGTTAAGGGATGAGGGTAAAAGCATAGTTTTTCCCCTGTCTTCTACCTTACAGAAAGAGAACTATTTTTCTCTTCAAGCAGTTGAACTTATTATTCTCTAATTAAAAATAATAAAATCGAGCTTTCAAACCTTCGTGGAATAAAACACCCGTCTCATTTTTTTTATTAATCTCGGCACTTTTAATTTTTCTTTTACTTAATAAATTACTTTAATGTGATAGTTATATATTTGATTGAACACTAAAAAACGTTCAGGGTATAGGGACAACAAAATGGAAAGCGAGCTTTCTCATGGTAAGTTCTTTTGGGATCTGAACCCACTTCAACGCACCTCTCTCTCTCTCTCTCTCTCTCTCTCTCTCTCTCTCTCTTCTCTCTCTCTCTCTCTTCCTTTGTGGGTGCGCGAGCTACATCATCGAACTCGTTTTCTCTCGAGGCAAACAAGCATCAGGTGTCGGTGATATTTTAGTACTTGAATCAATTGCACTTCGTTTTTACGTTAATAATTGAGAAAACAAACTGACCAAACTTTTTTTTCTAGTGTGTGTGTGTGTATGTGTGTGTTTGAGTGTGCGTGTATGTGTGCGTGTGTGTGCGTGTGTAAAGCTGCCCATGCACAATCACATTTTTACAGGAACCTTACATTAGTAGGTATTTTCTGCTTTGCTCTTTTATGATGAAATCACGTTAATTAGTACTAATGAATCATCATGAAAGCTCGGTTGTTGTGTTGCCTTCAGTCATTAAATCGGTAACCTACATATTGAAATGAATAAACCAATTATTTTCCTTTTTACGGAAGAATGAACGCGGTAATAATCTTTCATTTTCTGTCTGTGTCTGTCTCGTTCACGAAAAAAAAAGGCAGGCAAAAGAAAATAGGGAAAGGGGTACATTAAAAAATAAATAAATAAATAAATAAATAAATAAAAAATAAGAACACAAGATGGACGGTGAACATAAGACTTCTGGATGAGATTAAACAAGAAAACAGCATATAAAGGAGCTTAAATGTGAAGGGAGAGGGCTATTAATGGAAAATTCATTGAAACAAGGCGTGATCCGACTTCCAGCTTACTCGGGGCGCTTGCTGAAATTTACAGTCAAATAGTGTTGCTTCGCCAAAGAAAATCAAAATAAATACGCTATATTTTATTAAAAATAATTGTTCTTTCCTGTTTAACTTGCACGTTCTTTATTTTTTACATTTTCATTCTAATAAATAAATCATAAATATCCTATCCTAAAATTCCTGTATCTTTATCTCAACGAGAAACACCTTTTTCAGATCTTTTTAGGTTTTTCCATAGGGCTTTCCTACCAATCCCACCCCCCACCCCACCCCGGCCCCCCTCCCCACAACAATAACAACAGCAACAAAGCAGGTTATATAGGTTTACTCCCCGAGTAAGCGAAAAATGTTTTTAGGAGGAGAAAGAAAAGGTTAAATTTTGATACGAAGTCCAAAATACTGATAGGGAGAAGATTGTCTTCACTCATGTTCGTACGTTGATTGTCAACAGAACTTCCGTAACTGCTTAAAATGGTGGATTCTTTGAGAGAGAGAGAGAGAGAGAGAGAGAGAGAGAGAGAGAGAGAGAGTAAACAGAAACTTTCAAACAAACTCAACGAAACATCGACGACTTTTAATCGATGTTTTTACGCACGATATTTTAAAGTATACAATAAGCTAACTGCTCTGTAATGGCATCATAAGCATAATGCAGTGATCCCGAATGAAATCCACATCATAATTTTCTGTTCTGACAACACTTAAGCGGCCGGCGTCAGCGCATAAACTGACGGCCGGGTGGTTTCGTTTATCTCGTCAATTATCGCCAACGAATTAATCGGAGCTGACAACCTGTAAAATCTGAGAAAGATACACCGAGATCATTATTCATTTTCGTCTTCTTCTTCTCTCTCTCTCTCTCTCTCTCTCTCTCTCTCCCAGGGCTTTTCCACTTTACTGTTCATGAACGCCGTATTGCCGGGCACGCGTCCGCAATGCATCGCTCGCTGTCTTAGATTTTCGATCGCATTAAAGGCTTCTGCCGAGGCGTTTTGGCAATTAATCCGGAAAGAACGAATCGCACCGGTGCGTCGGGGTATTGATTCGCCTTGTAATGAAGTCGGATTAAAGCCAAGCCTAAATGTGTCGGCCAAGAGGTGGGTCGGAAAAGGAGGGATGATGGGGAGATCCGGGATTGGGCGGTGGGTTGAGGGGCGGGGGATGTTGACGTTTCATGACCATGGGTTGGGGGGGGGAGAGGTGGTCGAGATTTAGGAAACAGAGTAAGTATTTGTGTAAGGGGGTAAGAACTTGTAATATGTAGAACTATGTAAGCGTAAAAGATCCGGACTGGTTGTGTTTGAGTATAGAGGTTTGGAAGCATAACCACTCATTTGCAGTAAGGCGAAACAATGCGCATTAAAGGAAAAAAAATCAAAGTTGATGAATAGCATAACGCTTAGGTTCGAAATAAACCAATGCATGATTATGAGTTACGATCTAAATTAATTTACTTTGATTCAATAATGGTCTGGAGATCTCTAAAATTAAGATAATCGACGTGCCAGTTAAAATTAATTACTCATACTGAATGTACAACAATTTAAAAATAACTGGTCCAAAGTTTGACCTAAAATGTTAATGATTAAAAAAATTATATGGATACAAAATAAGCCCCATCTTATTTATTTTGAATCTTAAAAATCAGCGTTGCCTATTGAATTACCTTTCTATAAATAAAAATCGCTTCCGGTAAATAGTAGTTGAAAATTGAAAATAAATGACAGAGAGAGAGAGAGAGAGAGAGAGAGAGAGAGAGAGAGAGAGAGAGAGAGAGAGAATTTTAAATTACGTTAAACTAGCATAAAAAGAAGGACGATTATAAGATAGGTAAATTTGATAACAAAGCTCTCTGGAACTGAAAGAAAAAGATACGGCAAACTTTACCAAAACCTCACTAGAATTCTCTGAGATAAAAATATGTCTGTGTAGGTGTACGACTTCTTCACAGTCCAGTAAGGTTCTAGTGTGAATGTCAAATTCAAAGAAGTATTCACAAAATGAATATCTTTGTTCTCTGTACAATAAAAGAATTATTTTGACTCATGAAAAGTTAGGAGACCTCGAGAAATATTAAGATATTCGTCCCGACAGTCAAGACAAAATTTCTGGTATAGTGTGGATATAGAATGAAGAATGAGTTGTCCACTGTGTTATTTAAAATGTTAGAGATTAAGAAACATAATAGTGAAGAGGATCAAGCATTAAACGTTCACATTCTGATTGGAATTTGGGTGTGGGAAACATAATGAGATTGTTTTCAAGAAGATTCTATGGTTAAGACATTTTTTTAAGGAAGGATTTGTACTCTGTTACAGTTCGGGAATATGTGCCCCGTTTAAAAAAAAGGGCAATATTCCAATGACGCAGTAACTGTAACTTAAAGAATAACTTCGATATTCCATAAAACATAAGCTTTAGAAACACACTTAACAATCTGAACTAATCAATCTCTGCAAAATTAGAATGACGGGCTAATCATTAGTATTATTATTATAAACATCCCAAAATGTTGACAAAAGTAGGGTGCATAATGAGAAGAAATAAACGGAACGCAAATATTAACAAGTGGCTAAATAATTATGACATTGAGTGTTGACTTCAAGGTTGTTTGTTCATCATGAAGTTGAAAGTATTAAATGAAGCTCAAACACATATATGAATAACATTATATATATATAAATGATATATATATGTATATATATGTGTGTGTGTGCGTGCGTGTGTGTGCGTGAACGCGAGCACGCATATATATATATATATATATATATATATATATATATATATATATATATACATGGATATATATATATATATATATATATATATATATATATATATATATATATATATATATATATATATGTATACATGTACATATATAGTATGCAAAAAATTTCTGTAAGCTCATTTAGACCATTTACATTATAATGTAAATGGTCTAAATGAGCTTACATTATGATGTAAAAAGGTAGACCATTTACATTATAATGTAAATGGTCTACCTGAAACTTACCTGCAATAATATGACAAGAATATGAAGCAAGAACTATTACCAGTATTTCAGTAAATAAAAGAAATAAAATGTTAACCATAACAATATTAATGCGTATGACCTTATGTGTCAAATCAGGAATAATATGGGGGGAAAAATGGAATTCAAAATGTACTTGGTACAATACATCTCAATACAATATCTTTTTGAGAAACGTTATAATGGTGTAAATACAGTGATTTCTATAATTGAAATGGCAATCAAAATGCTAGCAGCATTAATGCTCATAATGAGAGGTAAACCTTATGACAAGAGCAAAATTAAATGAGGTATTCTTCTACGCATTTCGATTCAATGCACTTTGTTGAATCATCAATGCAAGTGATAATGATAAGCTGCTTTACAAATGCGATTGGATCGAGCAGGCAGGTTTTGCATGCTTTAGTACAGCACAGCTAAAGGATTGACCTTTAAAATGGAAACATAATATAAGTATCATTTATAATGATAATGCTAATGTTACAATACTGTAAAAGAGGTTCCCTAATATAGAGAGGAAATTATATGTTTTCTGTGATATATCTACAGAGAAGGAGTTCGGAAAAGTTTGCACAACGATAACGAGTGATTATGATAATAATGATCATGTTCATGAAATGTTACGAGATTGGAAACCTCTATAAATAATGCTTACCTTCATGTATTCCAAGTTGCTTTCAACAATCGTATTACGATGAAGCACAGACCTGACTATGTCGTGCGGTTTTCAGGTGTGAAAAAGACATTTGAGGGACTCCGTTTACAAAAGGAATTAAAGCACTTGGTGCGAGATGGTAACTGCATTAATAATATGTCTTATTTTTATTGTTGTTGTTGTTATTAAAATTGTTGCAACTGTTTTTGCGCCAGTATTCACACATGAAGAAACTAGCTGTGGTGTCGTCCACTTAACGAAGCTATGGGATGAAATCTGTTGAGAAATAAAAAATCAGGCAATAATAATAATAATAATAATAATAATAATAATAATAATAATAATAATATAATAATAATAATAATAATAATAATAATTATGAAGGTAGGAGACCCTCTCATACATGTTTTGTTAAAGAGGATGGTAGCATCAGTGGAATAGGTTTTATATATGGTTTTTTGTTTCATTCTTCTCATTATTTTCTTCTCATCAGGGCTGATATTTGCTAAAAGCTTAACCATAATATGAACATCGGCCAGCTATTAGCTAATATCAGCCCTGAGGAGAAGAAAATAATAAGAAGAATTGAAAAGACCATATATAAAATCAATTCCACTGATGCTGCCAACCTCTTTAATAATAATAATAATAATAATAATAATAATAATAATAATAATAATAATAAATAAATGGAATACAAAAAATACACTCGTCCCTTATCTAATTGTTTTACTTTCTCCGAAAAGGGAAGCAAATGGGCACTTCTTCATGACCACGGAGGCTGAGGAACAAAGTGAGGTCGAAAGTCCCTTGATAGAATTAATTCCCCTGGGAAGATTTATCTGCCAATTCCCGTCATAACAGGATAAACCGAAAGAGAAGGCTGGAAAGAAATACATCCTTCCTTTATAGTCTCCAGCGGAAGAAAGAACGAAGGTTAGGTTCATTCTTTAGTTTCATTCTTTTATAGTTTACGATCTGTTTTCTCTGTATCCATCAGTTCATTTGGGTTACCAGCTGGCAAATCTGGACGTTTATCTATTGAAGAATCGAGAAAGGAAGAGAAAGGGTGATTAATGAACGAAAGAGCGGGGTCTAAGATGAAGAGGATAAATAGAGTTGTTATCCTATTATGGCTTTCCCAGTTACATCATAACAGACTATTTACTATGAATCCAAAAATAAAAGCCGAAGAGGAAGGTTACGAATTTACAGAGGTAGGAGACTGAACGCGGAAAACTGGACAAAAAGAACAAACAAACAAAAAGATAAAATGCAAGAATGGCCACAAACATCGGATTACATTATTTAATCCTGAAACATAAAATAGCATTTTTTTTTTTAATTTTGCGTTAAAAAAAACCTAATCTGCTTCCAGCTCGTGTGGTGATGTCGTGGTAACCGAAGGCTTTAACTGAGCATTCGTAAGGTTGAAAGTTAAATAATAACGTGAATTCTATCCTTCATGTGATAATAAAAAGGAGTAGAAGTACGAGATGAATAATAAAAGATGTGATCGTGAATCTTTGATGAGCGTAAATGAAATATATATTCACGTGGAGGTGGGGGAATTTTTAACTAGCGAAATCAAACTACCCCTTGTGTGTACGTTCATGTTGCATGCGGTTAAACATTGTTTTATACATATATATATATATATATATATATTTATATATATATATATATATATATATATATATATATATGGAAGTGAGATGTGGTTCTTGAATTTGAATGAAATATAACAATGCGTAATCCGACCTCCAGCTTACTCAGGACGCGTGCAAGATTTCCCCTTCACACACAAGTTGTAAACATTATATTCCCAACTTTTACCGTAAATTAAAACATGCTAAAATCTACGGTCAAATAGAGCCTCGTTTCACCAACGAAAATTAAAATAAATATGCTATATCTTATATTAGAAATAATTTTCGGTAGTGTTTAACATGAATAATATTTATTTCTAAATTTATTCTAATAAGTACATCATAAATATCTCCTAAAATTCCTTCATCTTTAGCTCAACTCATAACACCCTTTTCAGACCTTTTTAGGCTCTTCTAAGGACTTTTCCTACCCCCCTTAACAAGAACAATAGCAAAAACAATAACAACAACAGCAACAAAACAGTTTTTAGGCTTACTCCCCGAGGAAGTGAAAAGGCTGAAGTTGCTTAGGCACATTGTTTAGCCTGGACATTTGGGGCCAAATACTGACAAGCCTAGACATGTGGAGGTAGTAAATTAGTAAATGATGAGTTGCATGTAAAAGAAGGAAGGAATTTGGTTTGGTCGCGTGGGAAGAATAGAGGACATTAGACTGGTCAAAAGAATATAGAATTCAGAGGTGTTAGGAGGGAGGAAGAGAAAGACAAGTATAGGGAAAGTGTCCTTCTCATCCATGAAGAGCGAGAGTGCGAGTAATCAATGTTCTCTGTACGTACAGGGAGCGTCCAATGTTGTGGGAATTTTCGGCACAGAGATTTCCTCCATAATTTATAAATGTAAAGTTTGAGTGAGGCAGTGAATGTTGTATAGTATTTTTCCCTCCAGTGACACTAAATCTTAGGGAAAAGGCTTAATACTTTAGATATCATGAATTATATACCTGGTAGTCATACCACTGTGGTGTGTCGAAGCCAGGATGAAAACAAGCATGATTCCTGCAAGCTCATCCCAAATGGCTTCTTGAAAACTGAAAGGTGCTACCTCCTGGAGCCACTACTTTTGAGGTGTGTTTCGACCATATTTATTTTCATTTATTCAATAAATAAATGAAAATAAATATACAGATAAATGAAAATAAATAGATTAATAAATAATTAAAAATAAATATATATCTAAATAAATATAAATAAATAAATAAATAAATAAATAAATAAATAAATAAATAAATAAATAAATAAATAAATAAATTGCGTGTGCTTGTGCAATTGATGTTTATCAAAAGCTGGTTTATCTGATAATGAAACTGCCTTTGAAGAAAAACAAGTAATAGTCACAAATATACAGTAATGACTACAATGTTTTGCAAGTGTAACTCTCTAAATGCATCCCTTGAACTTCTACGAAGCCTCGTCAGGATCACGTCTTCAAATGAAATTTAACATGTAAACAATAATCATAAACCTTACAAATAACCTTTACTCGTGCATGAAAAAGGTCATGTAAAGGCCGCCTGTAAGTGATTAACTTAATCCTTTACATTTCACTGTTTTTTTAGAGGAAAATTACTGTTTTTAATTATTTCCTAATTAACAATAGCATTTGAGGTATAAAAACAAACAACAGCAGCAACAACAACAGCAACAACAGGAATAATAAAATAATAATAATAATAATAATAATAATAATAATAATAATAACTAATAATACTGTTGAATAAAATGGCAGAATTCAGCGAATTAATCTTATATATTATCTTTTCTATTTTGCCTTATTATACTCAATTTTCTGGCTCAGCGATACCTCTTAATAATTGGCCAATATTCATATTGGGAATAATGAATATTGGCCAATTATTAAGAAGTATCGCTGAGCCAGAAAAGCGAGTAAAAAGAAAAATAGAAAAGATAATATAGATTAATTTACTGAATACTGCCATTTTATTCAACAGAATTTTTGTTTTAAAAGAGTGGTCTTCTTCAAAATAATATAATATAATATATAATATAATATAAGATTAATTCGCTGAATACTGCCATTTTATTTAACAGAATTTTGTTTAAAAGAGGGTCTTCTTCCAAAATAATAATAATAATTAAAAATAATAATAATAATAAAGAGGAAGGCAAATCAAATCAGATTCTGTTTTACAGATCGTTAAAAAACGTGTTTGGTTACTAAGAGGCTGCGGAGAGAGAGAGAGAGAGAGAGAGAGAGAGAGAGAGAGAGAGAGAGAGAGAGCAGCCGGGGTGAGGAAGGGTGCTGGCAGTGCTGTGCCTTGATTTAATACCTTTGTGAAATGCTTTGCTAAGGGCCCTCTGTAAGGCTTCAAAGGAACCCATTCACTATGTTGTTGCAAACGGGCTATAATCACCGGGAGGGAATGTAGAAAAGGGATGTAGTAATAATAATTGCGAGAGAGAGAGAGAGAGAGAGAGAGAGAGAGAGAGAGGCTACGTGGCTTTAGAAGTTTAGATATTCAGCAGATATTGTTCTGATTATATGGGTTGTTGGTATTCAAAAGGTTGAATCCCATCCTACGTTGATGTTGGTACTCTGTTTTGTCAAAGACTAGGATTCAAAGAGGCATTTAAGGATGAAATGCGCTTCGTATTATTATTTTTTTTTATGTTATTGCTTGCATCCTTTGTTCTTGTAACACTGTTGTTATTACTGTAGAAGGTAAACACTTGCTGTCCAGCTGTTAAAACCAATTACTCTTGAAGTCATAATTGTCATCGTTGGTGCTGTTACAGGTGTATGCGAAAGAAGTATTTGACAGTTGTTTTCATATTCAGTTATCTAGTTAGCCCTGAACATCTGAGTGATTTCCATTTAAATGCGCTTAGCCTGGTGCTATGTATTTGAATATTCATTTTGATAAATGAAACATATCTATTTAATAAATGCATGTTTTCTACGTAGGCGAAATTGCTATTAAAGCCATCATTGCATACGGGTTTTTCTCTCTCGTAAAAAAAGTATTGACATATTGCTCTAATAATAGTTGGGGCAGGGGTGGGGGTGGGGGTGGGGGGTGGGGGAGGGTAGGGGGTGGGTAGGGGGTGGGGAGGGTAGCGTCTGAGGTCAAGCGTTTCACTGCCTTAACGTGGCACCTACCTACATGACAGACGAGGAGCGGAAATGTTTTCAAGCGGAAATGTTTTCATCTGTCAGTCTGTCATTTGTTGTCTGTTAGAATGGGTCAATCGCTTTATCTGATGGGAATCAAGTTTTTCATTACTTCCCGCAACGAAGTTGAAGAAGGTTAGATCTTTGGCTCGGTATGTTTGTCTGTTTGGGAGGTAGATTAAGCAAAAATTTAGAAGCAAGATTAAGCAAAAATTTAGAAGCAAGATTAGACAAAAATTTAGAAGCAAGATTAGGCAAAAATTTAGAAGCAAGATTAGACAAAAATTTAGAAGCAAGATTAAGCAAAAATTTAGAAGCAAGATTAAGCAAAAATTTAGAAGCAAGATTAAGCAAAAATTTAGAAGCAAGATTAAGCAAAACTTTATGCGTGCTTTGTTACGAAAATTTTACCATAGGTGAACATTTTCATTTGCCAAAAAATGTTTTAATTCTAGGAGAAATTCAGATGTAAAGAAGGCGCCTCCCTATCCCCCCCTCCTTTTTTTTTTATTTATTTTTTATTTTTACAGAAAACGGGGGTTGGATTACACAGCCTTGGTTGAGGTTTGCGTTCGGTCCATGGTACTACTCTTGTCGTCGATCTACCATTCAACTATTAACTTTACCGCCAGCTAAACCTTTCGATAGATAGCTAAATTAAGCCAATCAATCAACAAAAAAAGACTACCCGATTTGTTAAAGGTTGTCCATTTAAATTCATGAAATGAGTCTATTACCTATTTCAACTGGAATGAATTAATCGACAGAATGAGTTTCGTCACTCGACTATTCTTAACCTGTTTTTGGAGGTCCTCCTCTCTGTGTCCAGTTAGATAAATCATTCAAAACGCAGACAAATTCTTAATCGCCTTAAACCTAATTGATAAAGTCTCCAATTTCCTCTACGTTACGGACAGACTAGAATTCTATATTTGTCTGTTTTTCCTTTCTTATTCTTCATCCATTATCGACATTTTAACGATGCGCTTTTGTCACTGTATTATCTTTATCGTTCACCGACATTTTTAAAAATTTCTGATACGTTCTCTTTCTCACCATTTGCGCATTTATTTATTACCTGTCTAACTTCCGTCAATATTGTTTTCTTTGATTTTCCGGCAATATTCAATTCTCCTTTCGTTTCAGAACAATTTTTCCAAATATGAAAACTATTTTTTTCCTACACAGTTTGTATCTCATCCTTCAAACTTCGAGCTCCATTTTTAATTTCAATTTATATTATGGAATATTTTGTGGATTCTCTTTCATTCCTGAAGATACAGTGACGCAAGAAGCTCTTTTTTTTTTTTTTTTTTTTTTTTTTTACCCTTTTCCCACCGTCCTGATTTATCTCTTCCATCTCTCTCTCTCTCTTTCCTCCCCGATCTTTTCGCATCCCACTTTCTATTATCCATGTTTTCTATTCGACTTTGATCACAAACTACTCATTTTTCAGTATATATCTATATCTATCTATCTATCTATCTATCTATCTATCTATCTATCTATTATATATATATATATATATATATATATATATATATATATATATATATATATATATATATACATGTTAACTGCTTCAGGTACATTTTTATTAACCCCGATGAATTTGTACATACTTGCCCACACATCAGAATGCAGTTGACCGTACACAAACCTATCCTCTCTCTCTCTCTCTCTCTCTCTCTCTCTCTCTCTCTCTCATTACCCTGAAACTCTTCTATCCCTCCCTACCTCCCTCTCACTTCATCCGACATGCCTCCTCAGTCCACGAACAGGAGGGAGGATTCCCCATCATCCCGACATGATTAGGAGAACCCGACGTTTCCCTCCAACATCATCACCTTCTTCTCTCTCTCTCTCTCTCTCTCTCTCTCTCTCTCTCTTCCCTTCCCCGTATTGTCCGGACTTCCTTTGTTTGTAGAGAACACATCGGATGCAATGAATAATGGGGTACAAATGGCATCATTAGGGCAAATGCTTCGAGGGATTGAAATAATATGCGTTATCGCGTGTTACCATCACCGACGAGGGAATTATTACTGGTCTCAAACACAAGGAGGTCGGTTTGTTCCGCTGGAAGAACTGGAACCCCTCACCTGTTATGTTATTCGCGTCATTACGGCAAAGTCGTTAATCGCTGTATTGTTGTCCGTCCTTCATGTGGGTAATGCTATCGAGTTGTTATTCACTGTCTTCTACTACAAAGTCATTCATTCTGGACGCTAGAGGTTGTTTATGAATTTATATGTAATTTTTCGCAATATTGGTGATTACAGGTTGTCAGGTTATCAGATTTTTTTTTCTTGATCGCGAAATTCGTTCATGTAGCGAATTATTGAGAGCAATAAAAATGAGTTCTGAAAACGATCCCAACGTTAATTTACAATCAACTTAAGGACATGATTATCTATCTGCCTTTGTTAATCTATGATACTAAATATGAATTCGTTATCACAGACAAACACGCAATTTAACTTTTAATAATCAAGTTAATCTGCACGAAGAAAGTCTTATTTAAAAGCAAAAAAAAAAAAAAAAAAAAAAAAAAAATATCGTGCTTTCAGGAGTAAACAGTATCACGAATAATAGAGCCATCGTCCCCGCATGGCACTGTATGACCGTGTATGAATGATGTTATCGCTCGGGGTTAAGAATAATCCAAACCAATATAAAGGAAGAACGAACAACAGCCGGGTTATTTTCATTCATTAGAGACTCAATTCCATGCTCTTTTATAATCCTTCAGGAGACAAATAATGGCTGGCTACAGATAAAGATAGAAGATGACGGCAGACGACGTTGAATGAAACCCCAATTAACTGGAATGTCTGGTTTTCTATCAAGAATCGCGATTTCTTGTTATGAAGCTTGAGATTGGCAGAGCTGCTTCGTTTTTTAAATTCTTATCTAATTTATTCTTATCTAATTTATTTCTTCTTTTCTAATTACGGATCCTATTTTTCTGTATTCCCCATCACACCACATTCTTTGGAAACTTGAATTCCAAGCCTGTGTCCTCTGTGGGTTTGTTCCATAGGAATAGGGTTCATCTTTTGAATAATAATAATAATAATAATAATAATAATAATAATAATAATAATAATTAATAATAAAGCTTAAATTTCAAACCAATGACTTCTGGATTTGTGCCATAGGAAATAGGATTCATCTTTGAATAATAATAATAATAATAATAATAATAATAATAATAATAATAATAATAATAATAATAAATAAAAAGCTTAAATTTCATTTCAAACAAATTACTTCTGGGCTTGGTACATAAGATTGGGTTCATCTTCTGAATAATAATAATAATAATAATAATAATAATAATAATAATAATAATAAAGCTTAAATTTCGGGCCAATGGCTACTGGGCTCGTTCCATACGAATAGGGTTCATCTTCATAATAATAATAGTAATAATCATAATGATAATAAGCGTGAATTGGAAGCCAATGGCTTCTGGACTTGTTCCATAATAATAATAATAATAATATAATAATAATAATAATAATAATAATAATAATAATAACAAATGATATTACTATGCAAACCTTTTTAGATGTTAAAAGGTTTTCAAGTCACTTATTTTCGCGTAATGCTTTGATGGAATGTTGCCGCCTGAGTATCACAGACCTCACTTGAAAATTATATTAAATGACATCAACACGCAACGTGCATGTGCCTCTGTCTGCTTTGGTAATGGACGTCATTATTCTCGAATGGGTTCACTACGTCACTCTTACAGTGAAGAAACCGTACAAAATGACTCATAAAAACTATTGATCGAGTTAACATAAAGTCGAACGAACAGTAATTTATATTATTATTATTATTATTATTATTATTATTATTATTATTTTATTATTATTATTTTATTATTATTATTATATTATTATTAAGAAATTCACATCCTCATGAAAACAAATTATTAAAAAATCCAGAATAAAACAAAGACTTTCGAAAAAAAAACCCTCATCAGTGTAACGTTACACTGATGAGGATCGAAAGTCTTTGTTTTATTTTTACAATAAAATATATTTTAATGTCCTAATTGTGGATTTTTAACTTTATTATTATTATTATTATTATTATTATTATTATTATTATTATTATTATTATTATTCAGAAGATGGATCCTATTCATATGGAACAATCCAACTGACTTGATATTCAGGCTGCTGCTGCTGCTTGCGACCGCTGCTTGCTGCTTGCTACTGTTACTGCTTGCTGCTGCTGCTGCTGCTGCTGTGGATATCTGGGTCAATGGTTAAGTTCCCTTGAGATGACTATCTGTCCCATATGGACAAGAAGTGGAGGACCAAAAGAGGAGACAAAATGAAAAAAATATTCAAAATAACTGGAACTCTGGCCACCGAGTACCGTGATTAGTGAAAACAGTCTACCCAGATCAGTCAAGATTTGAAGGATTTGGAATGGTCTATTATATAGAATTAGATTCTGATAAAATAAATTTCCGACTGCAGAAGTTTATTATGACGAGCTATAACCGAAAAGCAGTTCTTATATTTTGCGAGAAATTTCATATTTGACTGTTGTTATACACAATTTCCATAATTTTAAACACAAATTCTTCCGAGAGAGAGAGAGAGAGAGAGAGAGAGAGAGAGAGAGAGAGAGAGAGAGACAAAATTTAGTTATCATAATTTTGCGTAGAAAGGGACTGATGGAAAGTTATGCCCGTGAATAATTACTTTATAAAGAAAACTGTGTTTGTGAAGTAAGTTCTTATAATGATAACTTGGATTTGGACTTCCAGGATTTATAAAGGGTTATTATTTACCTTAAGCGAGAGAGAGAGAGAGAGAGAGAGAGAGAGAGAGAGAGAGAGAGAGAGAGGATTATTCTTCAACATTTTACATCCACGATCTTATAACCTTTTACATGTTGTAGAAGCTAACTTGTGTGTGAAGTGTATGATATATATATATATATATATATATATATATATATATATATATATATATGAATCATATATATATATAATATATATATATATATATATATATATATATACATATATATATATATATATATACTATATATATATATCTATATATATATATATATATATATATATATATATATATATATATATATAATATATATATATATATATATATATATATATATAGAGAGAGAGAGAGAGAGAGAGAGAGAGAGAGAGAGAGAGAGAGAGAGAGAGGACAAGAAGGATTGATGGTTGTCCCTTTGAAGAATAAAATATTACTCTTCAAAGTTTGAAAAAAGTTGTGAGTCTTCCGAAGTTTTAATGGCAGTAATGAGCTCCTTCTTCCTTTACTAAACCAGGTGTAACAGAGAGAGAGAGAGAGAGAGAGAGAGAGAGAGAGAGAGAGTAAGATAATGTGGTCATTACGCATCTTAATTATTTTGTATTATTCCAGGGTTACTACAGATGAATGTTGTTTTGCCACCCATTATCATTAACTGCAGTTGCATTCAGAACGATAAGCGATTTCATTCACTGATGTCTGAAGAGTGTGGAGAACCTTTGATATACGTCTCTGAATAAACGGGCAAAAGCTTAAGCTGGGAATATAAGCAAACATGACCTAAGGCCATAAAAACAATTTTCCTATTGGAAACTGATGCAGCATCACACTCCATGACATTTCGTATTCCCTGGTCGAAAGCGCGTAGAAAACGTGAAGACACTTTTTCCAAACGAAATGAATTAACGTCCTTTCTTCGTGTTCCTACGCTGTAAACAACGCACAAAACCAAAGGTCAAATTTAGCATCAAAGAGGGTATCAAAAATGTAAAAAAGAGAAAGATGAAAGGTTATTTTCCCCCGTTTCGGCTTCATTGTCAACTTTCCCACACATCTCTGCCCACGCGAGTTCGAGCCAGAGGCGTTATTCTCCGCGGCCTCCCTGGAGAGTGACATATCACGGTCGTTAAATCATTGATACGTATTTGTAACTCGGTGCAATTTTTCCCGCCGGGAATTGCGTCCTTCGGTTCAGCAGGTCAGGTCAGGGTGACTGATTAACTGACTGACTGATCGGAGTGATTGCCGAGATCTGGTGGGATTATCCTGACGGTGCTGCAAGTAACATCGATGTGTAAAAGTCAGGAGTTTTATTCATTTCAAGAATCATTGAATTATTTGAAATTGCTCAGTTACCGACTCCCTTTTCCTATTGTATTCTATTTGTATTCCTTATTCTTATTATCTCTATTTTTGAGTATAATGAGATATCTGGGATTTACTGCTTTGGTATACAACAAGGCCAACACATTAGCCTTGGTATACACTTTAATAATTAACTGAGATCTTTACTTATTAATATATTCGTAAAATAAAGTTTTAAATTTCAAGAGAAAAAATACTCGAATACTTGGTGAGAACTACAATCTTGTCCCAAAATCCTCTCACTGCTAGTCTCCTTTTATGGAAAGGCTTATTTAGTTTCATTATGAATTATGTAAACATTTTGACAAAGGTTTAACAGTCGTTGCTTAGAGCTGCTACTTGCTTTGTACGATCTCCGTTGTTTGCTGTTAACTTTATGCGGGACTAGGATAACCTTGATTTTAATGGGATATACTCATACCGTATACACACACACACACATATAAATGTGTTTATGTGTATATGCGTGTATATCTGTGTATGTGTGTGTAGAAGGATAGATGAATGTATGCATCTATAACCTTTTTACTGAAAAATGATTAAGATATGCATATATATAATATGTATATATATATATATATATATATATATATATATATATATATATACTATATATATATACATGTACATAATCGATGCTGGACTTATCCAATTAAATTATCAAAGAGGATTTTTTCAGAGAGAGAGAGAGAGAGAGAGAGAGAGAGAGAGAGAGAGAGCACAACAGCACCAGAATGTTTGCCAGTTTAAGGTATTTCAGATTTCTGACGTCATTTCGAATGGGTAAGCCACTTCGATACCTCTTGACGGGAGGGGAAAGGTTTTGGTTGGAATTCTCGAGCTTTACTTTGCTGGCAAAATGTACCTTAAAAAAAAAAAAAAATCCTTCCTTCGTAGAAGCGAAAATACAGTTTTCTACACATTTGTACACCAAATCCATGAATTTTACATTCGCTGGGGGGAAAAATTGGACGTTTCGTATTTTCCGTGAGCTGGAAATATTGTTTTATTCACGATTATTTGTGAAATTCCGAGAATTTACTTTTGCTTACAAATGAGGACATTTCCTTCATATTTACATATAGAAATGGAGGCTGTTTTCTTCTTCGCTCATATAGTAAGTTTCTTTAGTGGAAAATACATTAAAATCGGCTTCTTTGTCTTTATACAACTCTACCATCTATTCAAAGACGTAGCATCCGGTATTGGTTTGTGCATAATTCCATTTAAAGAAGTGTTGTCTTTATCTCAGATTGATGAAAAATAAATGATTAAACGCAGTGATCTTTTGGCTTAACCTGTGTGTCAAAGACCGAGTAATTAGTCAACTGAAGTGGGTTGCAGGGAGGGTGATGAAGGGCCTAGAGCATTAACCACTTTATTCCAAATTTCTTGCAGAGTAGAATGCTATTGAACAAAAAGACATAATCCGACATCCAGCTTACTCGAGGCACGGGCTAAAATCTACGGTTAAAGAGTGCATTGTTTCACCAACGAAAATTAAAATAAATACGTCATATTTCATTAGAAATGATTATTCCGCACTGTTTAAGATGCACATTATTTATTTTTTACATTTTCATTCTAATAAATAAAACATAAATATTCTATCCTAAAATTACTGAATCTTTAACTCAGTGCAAAAAACCGTTTTCAAACCTTTTTAGGCTTTTTCATAGACCTTTCCTACCCCTCCCAAGAACAACAATAACAACAACAACAAAGTAGTTTATAGGCCTACTCCCCGGGTAAGCAAAAAAGAACATACAACGCAGTAAGGAGGAATATTGTAAACATCCTTTTCACATATTCGGTAAAAAAAAAAAAATTACTTTAGATGAATGAATGATATGAGACAAGGAATTAAATTGCGTCCTGAAGCAACAATGGAAAGATTATTACGACACAGTGAGGTTTGGAATCATTGGTACTATATTGGCACCATCTGGAACATAGCTTCTCGACCCGCTTACCATAAACAATACCAAATATACTCAGACAAGGAAGGGCATAATTACAAGAAGGGACATTTTGAGCATCGCAATTATCAAAGGCTAGAATTTGGAATTATTATAAAAAAAAGAAAGAAAAAAAAAAACATTTCCCCTGTCACCTTTTGGGTCCAATTCTGCCATTTTCGAGGGACAGAATCCGACCTAAATATCATATTGATATTTTCTTTCACGCTTTCACTGACATCGGCCGATCAGTTCAATTTCATCTTCCGCTGCAAACGAACGGAATGGCAGTCGAACGCCGGGGCAGACTAAGCTCTGGAAAAGGAAGTGTAGCGAACGCGCCTGCGCAGTGCGTTACGTACTTACCGCTGGCATCTACTATAAAGGATATGTTGAACACCCATTATTCTAAATAAATGTTTTGCGCGTTTACTTTTGTGATTTATCACTCATTTTTATGACAAAAACACACACACACACACATGCACGTACACAGAATTTTGACACGTATCGTCATTATCTTGGTCCCATATACAGCTTCATTATGATCGAGATATGAATAGGAAGAACCATCGAACATTCATAAGAATAACCCATGAACTGCACCCACTTTTCAGCCTTTTACTAAACCTCCATTCGTCTTCCTTTCTCCAGTCTTGCTGTCCAGTCGCTCATACTCACTTTTCCCCGTCTAAAGCACTGAATGGCTGAAAGCACACAGTTACTTGGCTATATAAGCAAATGTTCAGAAATCAGTTCAGATCAATCTTGAACGTACAATTACAGATGAATCTATCACATCAAACGAGTTTAAGAGATGACAAGGACTGAAATGGCCTTGAATAATTTATATCATATTTTGCCTTTCGAGTTTGCTTTTCGCTTACTCGGGGAGTAAGCTTGCTAACTATTTTGTTGTTGTTGGAGGGTGCAGGACAGCCCTACGGGAAAAACTTAAAAAGGTCTGAAAAGGGTGTTTGACGTTTAGTTATAGATACAGGAATTTTAGGATAGGATATTTATGATTTATTTAGTAGAAGGAAAATGTAAAAAATAAATAACAATGATTTCTAATAAAATATAGCGTATTTATTTGAATTTCGTTGGTGAAACAACGCGCTAATTGATCGTAGATTTTAGCACGCTCCCCGAGTAAGCTGGAGGTCTAATCACGCTTTATGCTTTGTAGACGTCCCCCTCACAAGGCACACAAGCACGCCCAACGACAAACAGGTAGACCTCGACAAGTAAACAAGTAGATAAACAACTTGAATGGCGCCCTTAGCATAACAGGATCAATACCAGAGGCTCTAATGATTGTAAGACACATGTTTGTTAGCGGCGTTCCCATGCTGCAAAAACAACACGGAAAGCAGAATTTTACGCGTGGAAAACACCCGAGTGTTTTGATAACAAAATCATATGGGACATAAGCAGCAGCGACAACATTTTTGACAAACATGAAAACAAAATTATTAAGAGATGCGACTGGCGAAACTTGAACAATATTTTTGCTTTTTATCGCAAGCATGTACACTGATGTGAAACGTTTGAATTGTATACATATGTTTTTCCGTAATGAATGTATGTTCATATGCACGCATAAACGCAACATCATATGCCAGCATATGTATATATTATATATATACCTATATATTATTATATATTATATATATATATAATATATATAGTATTTATGTGTATATATATATATATATATATATATATATATATATATATATATATTATATACATATATTATTATATATGTTGTATATTATATGTATATATATATATAATATAATAGATATATATATATATTATATAATTATCTAATAATATTATTATTATTATATAATATAATAATATTAATTAATCATATATTATTACATATATATATAATACACACATATATGTATTATTGTGTGTATATATATATATATATATATATATATATATATATATATATACATCATGTGTATATATATATAGTATATATATATATATATATATATATATATATATATATATACTATATCTATATATATATACATATATATATACACATATATGTATATATGTGTGTATATATATATATATATATATATATATATATATATATATATATATATATATATATAGATATATATACATATAGGTAATATATAGGTATGTATAAAGAAATACAAATTACAGAATAATATACTATATTAACTGACGCGCATTTGTAAGCGATCATGTGTGATTTGTTGCGACATAGCAGTCGCCTGGAATCAAAGGAATTCATGCTTGAATATGTCAAGGTTAGCAAATCCCATGAGTGATGAAAATGTATTCTTCACTGAGTTTCTCCAATTGAAAACAATCCTCTCTCTCTCTCTCTCTCTCTCTCTCTTCCGAGCGTTGCTTACCAGTTTTGCCTGCATGATGTATTGCAATAATATGAATTTGTAATAATTAGTTTCGCATACGAATGAAAGTGTCTTGTACATTAGTGTTGCATATACTACTATTATAAGCACACCACTACTATCATTACTTTGATCGTAGCAGGAATCTCCAAACTCAAGTGATCTTTTGGTATCTCCTGGACGATAGGTCAGAATATAGAAGAGAAAACAGAATTTAGGCCAAAGGCCAAGCGCTGAGACCTATAGGGTCATTCAGCGCCGAAACGGAAATTACAGATAAAAAGCTCTGAAAGGCGTAACAAGAGGAAAGCCTCGCAGTTTCACTGCAATTGTTAGGAGAAGGTAGAAAGTAGATGGAAGAAAGAGAATATGAACGGAGGTATAGTAAGAGGCATGCATAGGTTGTAGCTACGGGCCGAAGGGGCGCTGCAACGGACCTAAAGTAATGCCTACAGTGCTCAGCGTGAGGAGCACTAACGGCACTACCTTCCTACGGGGGACAATAGGTCAGTCAAAAGAGTAAATTGATATTATTCGTGGTGGTTGACAGGAGACGGAGAAGGTCAAAGGTTGAAACTCATCTATAAGAAATAAAAATGCATAAAATATTGCAATGAGGAATCTGTTTTATTTGTGGTCTTTATTACCATTTGATTTTATTCTCTGTTGTCTGAAATATAATAACGATATTGTTGTTTGAAAGATTTACCATTTGTTGGAGTTATATGACTGGGCCGTTGCATCACACTATTTTTATTGCAAGACCCGACTTACAAATTATTGACTCTTATTGTGCTTTGTTATTTTAGATACTCGATACGCGTAGTATCTGGCTTACTTTACGTTATTTTACCTTGTATTAAGTTACTCTAATTTATGACATGTAAGGCTGCGCTAAATATCCGAGAACATGTCATATTCCACCCTACTCTAGCAAAGGAATGCTATCGAAGAACGATAAAGGAGGGAATATATTACTGAATTTATTACTGATAATTCGGTTATCTATTATTATTACTATTGCTCTTTTTATATATAGGGGGATCGGTGAGTGCTTTTCTTGTTTGTGTGAGGCTTAGCAATGTTACTAATATCAGAAATATTGGCGTAATTCACAATTCATTTCAACATGATGAAACAATATCATCACTTCGTGAGAATTTAGAAAGACAAATGGTAAGCATTCCTAATTGATTTCATTATGGAATTTACAGAACGTATTCGGTTTTGCCTGTCAACAAAATTTCCTTTATGAGAGCAGAGGTTTTTGAATATTAGAGACGCACTACGTACATGATCGAGCTTGCTAGTTTCAGATAGCACAAACCCCCTCCTGTAAAATCAGTGTGTTCGGTTACGAACTGTTGAGAATTCAGTTTAACATTATGTAGATGTCTATACACTGTAAAGGTTGCAAAAGGCTGTAAAATTAAAATTATGAAATATTTTTTGAGAACAAGTCGTAATGTCGGCTTCGTAGTTCGAGAGCAAATCGATCAATTAAACTGTTTTGGTTCAGCCCATAAAGCAACAAGTTACTGATTAACTTTCCCAATAAAAATACTATTTTAGAATTTATCATCAGGAAGGAAGTGAGCTGTACAACTAATCTTTAGACTCAGATATACACATTTCATACACTGATTTACTAAAATATGAAAAAAAAAAAACATTCTAATTACTGTTTCCTATACATTACATTGTCATGTTTAAAACAGGTAGATACGAGATACTTAGTGCCCTAAAAAGACAAATATGATGTACCTGTTATTTTTTTTGGCTTATCGGGTAGGTAATCTCTCTCTCTCTCTCTCTCTCTCTCTCTCTCTCTCTCTCTCTCTCTCTCTCTCTTTTAAAGCCCGGCCAAGGACAAAGTGATCTGGAAACATTTCGTCATTATGCCTCGTTAGGTCTAAGCAGATGATTATTATGGAACTGGTGATATGTCAAATTAGGTTGGTACCACCCGACGTTGGAAGGAAAGAGAGAGAGAGAGAGGAGAGAGAGAGAGAGAGAGAGGCGGGCGGGAGTAGAATAGGACAACATATGTGAGCGGTCAAGTTCTACGTCAAACTTGCATTACCATGTCTAAAAAGGGCAATGCCTCAACAAGGTAATCCTTACCTCGCCGAGTTCAACATGCACTAGGTATCACATATTCTCTCTCTCTCTCTCTCTCAACAGCAACAGTGTGGAAGAGTTTAGAAGAAAGCTAGACAAAATCAAGAGAACAATGTGAATGAACAGTAAAACCTGCTCCCAGAGAATAAGTGAGCGCATGATGTCTCCCCGGATGGACTAATAAGTCTTGAGACATACTAATCCTTGTAGCTTCTTGTAGCTCTCTCTCTCTCTCTCTCTCTCTCTCGCAAACCAATCTTTTCCATCCTCCTGTCGGCACAAGATAAATTCACCTAATACTTCACCTTGAAAAACACGTCAATATACGAGTGTATGTGTTCATCTATTCAATACTTCGTTAAATACGAGGCCGGATATTTTTGTGTGTTCTTTTACTATAAAAAAAAAAAGGTCGAAGTGACGAGGAGTGTAGGAGAAGCGACCACTATTATAACAACAGCTCCAGCGACCCACTGCCGTCTTGGGGATCTTTGTTGTAGGGTCACGCGCAAGGAAATTTATGTCGCAGCGTCGCAGCATATCAAGAGTGAAGCGAACAGGAAAGGATATAGAATTAAGGGAATGGGAAAGGGGAAAGGGGGGGGGGGGGGGGTTGTCCGGGGGGGGGGTGTCCGGGGGGGGGGGTGTTGGTAGGGGGGTTGGGATGTGACATTTGGAAAGAAATAAATGGGAGGATGGCAATAAAAAAAATGGTTATAAATGGGAGGAGAATTATAGTCATTGGTCTCTCTCTCTCTCTCTCTCTCTCTCTCTCTCTTTCTCCATTTCTCTATTCCACTTTCTCTCTCTCTCTCTATCTCTCTCTCTCTCCTTCCTTTGTCCTCACCTCTATCTCTCTCTCTCTTCCTCCTGTCTACCTCTCTCTCTTTCTATCTCCCTATCTTCTTCCTCTCTGTCTCTCTTCCCCCTCTCTCTCCCCTTCCTCTGTCTCCCCTCCCCCCGCCCTCTCTCTCTCTCTCTCTCTCTCTCTCTCTCTCTCTCTCTCTCTCTCTCTTTCTTCAATACAAAGTTGAATCTGTTTTTATTGTTATTATTTTTTTTTCTGAATGTGTAGCTATAGGTTACCACTGGGGAATAAAGTCTGCCATAGATCACAAAATAAAAATTTTCATAGTATGAACGAATAAAGAAAACAAAATACTATGTTTTTCTTTCCTTGGTGATATGATGACAAAAGTATAAATTATGAAGAATTGCTTAACTTTTTACATAAGCAATATTTAATCTTTATAACTATGAGATGTTCGCAATTTCAGGCGCTTAGAAGAAAGAAAAAGGATATAAATGCAAAAAGCTACCTCAGTAAAAAAAAAAAAAAGCTGAAAAAAAGTTAATAGGCAATAAGGCAATAGAAAATAACAATAATATAAAGGTGTTCACTAAAGACAACAGATTTTCTTGCATGTAGCCTTAAATAGTTAGACCTCAAAGGTCAGAGGTCAAGAGTGACGGATGGGAGGGGCTGGAGTTTGAAAAATATTTCAATATATAGAACCCATCTTATAAGTTTGAATTATACCTATAAGGTGAATTATACCTCGCTGATTTTCATGGGCACTAGGGCCAACGCCGACGCCAACCCTGCCAGTCAAGCCGCCAACGCTGTCAGCGACGACGCCAACGCTGCCGACGCCAACGCTGCCAATGCCGACGCCAATGCTGCCAGCGACGACGCCAACGCAACCCACGCCAACGCTGCCATATCTAACACTGCTAACGCGAACGCTGCCAACGCGAACGCTGCCAATGCCAACGCTGAAAATACCGACGTCAACGCTGCCGCTGCCAACGCTTCCAATGTCGACGCCAAAGACAGCGCTGACAATGCCGACGCCAACGCTGCCAGTGACGACGCCAACGCTGCCAGGGACGGCGACAACGCTAGGAGTGCAACAGTAATTTTCCGGACAATAAGTCTTAGCGAGCTAAAAAAGAGTTAATTAGTTCAGACGGGAATAATAAATAAGGAAAATAAAATATTACGCATACGTAGCATGTATTTGCAGACACGAACCCAGACAGATACTTGAATTATATACAATTAAATGAGTGAGACATAAAGTATCCTATTCTTCTAATTTAACACTTGTGCTCATATGTCGATATTATCGCTCCTCTCTCGCTCGCAGGCTCCACACGGAAAATAATATTTTGTAGCCAAAGTGCACCTGCTTGTTGCTTCCGAATTTATTCATAATTTGCAAGGTGAATTCCGTACTGCTGCTCCCGCCACCCCCCCCCCCCAGCCCCCCACCCTCACAGTGTGCCCTTTGCATTATTGCCTCTCCAGGTAAGCTTCGCCAGGTAAGCCAATTATCGGTAATGTTAACGAAAACGCTCTCTAAGTAAATTGTTCTGAGCCTGACCTCCGCGCAAATAAACAAGCCGGTGTTAACGCTTTACGACGAGGGAATCAGGTTTTCTGATGAAGTGCAATGTTATAAATGCAAACCTTGCATTGATATATATTATTATTATTCTTTTTTAAAAGCAAGATGAACTCCACTTACACTTGCCGTCCTCTCTCCCGGGCCCAGCTGCTTCGCACGATGAGTCAAAAATGAAGAGATAATTGGTAACCCCAGGAAGTAAACAAACGCGAAGGTGTTGGTAAATCTGCCTGGGGAGGAACTCAAGTCGCTAAACAACCAAAGAACGTTTGTCAGATGAGAATAATGATAACTGACGAACTTTTTCTGCGCATAACGCATAATACACTAAAGTTGGAAACGCTATAGTCTCATGACTAAAGCAATAAAAATACTTCCCATCTTGACATCTCTCTCTCTCTCTCTCTCTCTCTGTGCATAACTTTTTTGGGATAAGTGTATTCCTTTCTTCCTTTGCTCGGTTGATCACTTTCGGTAAATCATTCCTTTAATAGTTAGTTATCGTTACTATTGAATCAGTTCTTTGGATATGCCATTGTCATATTATTGTCGAATTGGGGGAAGTTTAGCCTAATCCATGCAATGATAAGACATTGCCTTGATGATGAAATACCATTTCTGATTATCTAGTCCCTGCCTTCATTACAACACGAATATATCAATGGCGTCATGTGTGTATATATTATTGGCTGTCAGAATCTTAGGAGGGTGAATTGTTAATCACTTTGAGCAGCCATTTCGTAAGTGTGACTTTTACATCGCTTTTCGTTACCGTCATTACATATTATCGTAAGGAATACAGTTTTACATCCTTTATTTTTTTTTAATATTCTTTTATTTTAATCAACAATTAACTCTTCTATTAAAGATTTTCTTATTGAGTTCACGTAGTAAATTAATCAACTGTATTCATATATATATGAATATATATATATATATCATATATATATATATATATATAGATTATATATTATATATATCTATATATATATATATATATATATATATAATATATATATATATATATAGTATATATATATATATATATATATATATATAATAATATTATATTATATGACTGGTAATAATGTTGTTACAACAGAATTCCATCTGATAAAAGGAGCCCATAAAATCACCAAAATATAGTCTCTGAAATATTGTATTTTCTCTCTATATTTTGGCTTTTTTATGGGCTCCTTTTATTAGATATATTATATATATATATATATATATATACATATATATGTATATATATATATATATATATATATATATATATATATGTATATATATATATATATATATATATATATATATATATATATATATATATATATGTCTGTATATATATATGTATATATGAATACTTATTTCTTTGGTCGGTGATCACTCTTTATATATATATATATATATATATATATAATATATATATATATATATATATATATATATATATATATATATATATATATATAAAGAGTGATCACCGACCAAAGAAATAAGTAGGAAATATCTGTAGTTTCGGAAGATAATTTTCCAAAATGAACTGAAGAATAGTAGGACGAATTTTCTAAAAATAATGAGTAACTTGCTATGCATGTTCTGTGAAGCCGAAAAACTTTGAGGAAAGCATCAAACCAGACGATAAGCTGCCAAGACGAATTTGCAAAAGTGATTACCCTTAAGGAAATATGGAATTTAAAGCTTTACACTCTGAATACAACTTGACTAGATTCTCAGAATAATTCACGGAATGAGGACAAAGTTTTCCCATAAAAATATGTACATAACTGTGGATGAGGTAACTTCGTGTTGGCAACTTCATCCCCAAAAGATTGACTAATAATTCAGAAGGACTTCTGTCGAATCTACTTGCCCTCAGGGAATATGAGGGTGATCTCAAATAATGTGAGCTTCCACTGGAGAAGTTTCCGGAGCCATTCGTCTCCAAGAAGGACCAAACCAGGTTCCTTCTCTGCCAAAGCGTTGTACTGCAGTATTGTGCAACAAATCCAAAGGCTAGAGAACTTTGAGATCGTCTTGGTAACAATGGCGGATCAAAGTTTTAAACTGTTTGGTGTTAGTGGTGTAAAAGGCCCCTGCTTTTGCAGAGCAATATGGCGAAAACACAAGAAAGTCCTCAGGACTCGCAGAGAAGATTTGATCCTGAAAGTGCATCTGAACGGTCACATTCATGTTCAATTTGATTGCCTGAGGGAATCAAATTGAAACCCAGAATGTAAGAGCAAAGCTGGATCACGAAATAGAGGCCTTCAGAATGGTGTTCCGCTTGAACAGCGAGAAAAACCAGAGCTTTATCAGTAAAATGGCAATCTTCGAAAAAGAGAAAAGAAAAGTTTGAGAATCAGGAGATGCAAGGACTTCCATGGAAGACAGTACAAGGGAAAGAAGAGGTGCAGAGGATGATAGAGGAACTAAGAAGGAGAGCAATGAAGAAGAGGAAGAATTAGCAAAGAGTCATTGGGCCTAAATTGCAGATCTTGGATTGAATACTTCGACATGCCATCAGAAACTCCCTAAAGCAACTTCTAAGCCGAAGTAAACAGCAGCCCTTACCCCTGCCCCTGAAATAATACAAAGGCAACCTCTGGTGTGGCATAAAAACCTTCAAGTTAATAGCTTTGTAGGGAAAAGCTTGCAAAGACAACCTCTGGCACGGTGTAAAATCCTGTAAGTTAATGGCTTTGTAAGAAAAAAAAACTTTGCAAAGGAAACCCCTGGTATAGCATTAAACCCTGTAAGTTAATGGTTTTGTAGGAAAAGACTTGCAAAGAACCCTGGCACGGCGTGAAACCCTGCAAGTTAATGGCTTTGTAAGAAAAAAAACTTTGCAAAGGCAACCTCTGGTGTGGCTTAAAAACCTTCAAGTTAAAGGCTTTGTAAGAAAAAACTTTGCAAAGCTTTACGTCAATGGCTTTGTAAGAAAAAACTTGCAAAGACAACCTCTGGCGCAGTGTAAAACCCTGCAAGTCAATAGCTTTGTAAGAAAAGAATTTGCAAAGGCAACCTCTGGCGAAGTGTAAAACCAAGCAAGTTAATGGCTTTGTAAGGAAAACTTTGAAAGGGCAACCTCTGGTGTGGGATAAATACCTGCAATTTGATGGCATTGTAAGGAAAAAGGCAACCTCTGGTGTGGCATAAAACCCTGCAAGTTAATGGCTTTGTAGGAAAAGACTTGCAAAGAACCTCTGGCATGGTGTAAAACCCTGCAAGTTAATGGCTTTGTTAGAAAAAACTTGCAAAGGCAACCTCTGGTGTTGCGCAAGACCATGCAAGTTAGTGGCTTTATGAAAAAAAAATTGCAAAGGCAGCCTCTGGCGAGGCGTAAAACCCTGCTGTACTAAGTTAGAAGGACCAATTCCAGTCGGTAATACAATTCGAAATCATTTTGAACAACAACAACACTTTGTTCCGTTTCATTTCAATTTTGTATCGTCACCGCTGAAAATGGTTTTCTAGACATGAAGACTGACCATGATTACTCTCCAGTGACTGTAAGCTACCGAGCAGGGACACCGCGTAACCGAATCTAGCTCGCTTTCTCGCTGTGCCCTGTCAAATTATAGCCCAGGTGGCCCAGTGTGTACAATCTAGACCCTTAATAATCTTCCTTGCAGCTTTTGAAATTTGAATTTCTCTCTTCTGCCATAGAAATCTGTTCCTATTTAACTTTACCTTTATGAAAATGTTGTCTCAAGTGATATTTTTACGCTAATGAAAGGCTTTAAAGTCTACCTCCTATTTTCCTATACAAATTTCGAAATGCCATGACTTACGCAACCAACTTAACATTCAAAGGGCAACGCTGAATGTTAAAATGGTCGTAATGGTCATTTTCTTTAATAACGTCTAAGCAGCGACTACCCGTTGCTCTCCAGGTATTCAAACACGCTCTTACATAACTTTATTCCCCTTTTGAGTATTCTATTCACCTGCTTCATCGTTGTTGTTGTTGATGCATCTGCTCTTTTCTGAACTTCAAAGTGGCTCCTACGTACTTTCGATAACCCCTTATTACTTTCTGCTTCCTTATCGGTGACCTTTAAGCCTTTTGTTGTTCCTGAATCGGTCAGTGAGCTGAAGCATCGTTCAGAAGTCTTGTCCTGCTAAGTGTTACCCAACAAGGTATGGGAGTGAGGTTCTATTTTGACGGTCGAACTTGCTCACACACCATGAGCAGTCGACTTCGATGAAACCGCAAGCAGGCTATCATTTTAGGAATGTAAAAAAAACGAAAATAACTAAAACGGTTATAAATGAATCATAATTAAACCCCATTCTAAGATAGGTTCGTGTATGTTTTATTACAATACAACCCTGCATTATTCTGTCTTCTATAATTCATAGAATTATACCTCTCTTTTTTTTCTAGCTATGCTCGAACCACGCAATATTGTAACTCGTTCCTTGAAGAGACAAGAAATCAATGGTTGATTAAATATTCGGAATAAGCGGTACATTTTCCTGCCCTCGAATGCATGACCAGTAAAATACACTATTATATATATATATATATATATATATATATATATATATATATATATATATATATACACACACACACACATATATAATATATATATATATATATATTATATATATATATATATATATATATATATATATATATATATACCCCACCAGTCTCCTTGCTTCCCAGAAATCGTACAGTTTTGCTCGGCAACTGAATACCAGTTATTGACGAAGGCTGCCTTTGAAAGTTGCTTGCACAGAATTTCGGTTACTATGTTGTTAAGCGCTTGGTTCCTCGTACCTCTGAAATCCTGCTTCGACAGACTTCGTGAGAAATCTACATGAAATGCATTTAAAAGCTTTAATGGATACAATCGAATAATGCACTAAAAGAGAGAGAGAGAGAGACAGAGTGAGAGAGAGAGAGAGAAAACAACACCGACCCTTAATTACTAGCTACATGTGTAAGTTTTCCGAAGTCCAGTAAAAGGCTTCATAATAAAACCTTGAACAAATATAATTGCAGCGGCTTTTGCTCAAAGGAGTAAAACGACCTTAATGTCACAATAAAGTTAGAATATTTATGGGAATGAACTCTTACAAGAGGTAGCAAATGGATTTGAGTAATCAATGCACTCTCGCATTCGTTGTGCCTGTCATCACTTGATATATGAAACAAAGAACCTATCGAATATGACAGAAAACAAAGGAAGCCAAATATAATTTGTTTGCGATGTGAAATATATACCACTAGAAGTATACGAGAAATTGTTTATTATCGCTATCTAAGGAGAGAAATAAGACCCTTTTCTTGAGTGTGATTCTTGATGCGCTGCTAAAGATGCAATGGAAATTCTTAAGCTTTATGAGGAGCGCTGTCCTCATCTTTAGAGAAGATTCTGTTACATTTCCTCGGGCGAAGAAGACAGTCCTCCTTCAAGCCTAAGGATTTTCAGTGTAATCATTAGCGATACATCAAGAATCACACTCAAGAGAGCGGTCTTATTTCAACCTTAGATGACAGTAAAATAATTTCTCACATACGTCTAGTGGTGTATATTTCGCAAAGAGATTAAATCTTACTCCCTTTGTTTTGTTTTATAATCCGTTGGTTCTTTGTTTTACACACCAAGTCAGTTAGGTCAAACGAATGCCAGTCTGTCCTTTCAATCCTCATTCCACTTGTCGCTCTCATAAATTTTAAGAGGTAAATCTCTTAAGTATTTTAACTTTACTACGGCAGTAAGGTTGCTTTACGTGGCTGTTCTTCATTCTCTTAATCATCATACGCATGTCTCTTTACACCCTCGTATTTATTTTGTTTATCATTTCTCCCCTCAGACTTCACCAATGTGCACCGTCTGGAGAAGGTCTCCTGCCAGTTGCACCCAGGCAATAGGTAGGTAGGTCGGTAGGTAGGCAGGCAGGTCGGTAGGAAGGTAGGTAGGTCAGACCTGCCTCCTGCCGCTTTCCTCCGTTCCACCCCCTTCCCCCGACCCTCCCATCCCCAACGGAACCCCAACCATCCCGTGCCTCTTCCTACCGCCCGCCAACTATTGATCGCTAAATATTTACTTTATGCTTGTGAAGTCTTCACTTATTCCTTTATTACTTGGGGCGTTATGGATGGGCATTCTTTCATCGTCTTGGAGTTTGGCTGCTTTTCGTGCTGCGCGGGTTTTTGATCGGACTGTCTTCGTGTCTCTCTGTCTTTATGTCTGTCTATACGTCTGTGCAGGCGTCTCGATTGGTGTAGGAGTCTAGGTTGGTGTAGGAGTCTAGGTTGGTGTAGGAGTCTAGGTTTGTGTGTCAGTAAAAAAAAAAAGAAAGAAAAAAAAGAGTGGGTAGAATATGAGCATTATGCTGTTTGTTTTTTTACAGTTAGTCATATTTCCTGTAGAAACCTTAGCAAATAGCCTCTTTACATCTGTTTTGCTGCATGTAACACTCATCCACACCCATACCTAAACGCCCACAAACAAACACCCACACCCACACCCACACACAACATACAGAACACACACGCACACACACATACCCAAACCACACAAACAGACAAATCAGTGTTTTTTTATTTTATTTTATTTTACGAGCTGCTGATTGCTAGTTTCAAAATTTATACCAGGATGCGACGTATATCATGATACATGAATTATATATATGTTTGTAAAACGCTTGTATTTTGTTAACGTCGCAAATAACGTTCCTGTGCACCTCTGCGCTCTTGTGGTTGGGTAAAAGTAATTCACTGTAAGGCGAAGAAAATTATTCAAATCTATACACGACGATTGAAAGATAACAAGGCGTGATCCGCCTCCAGCTTACTCGGGTCGCGAACTGAAATCTACGGTCAAATAGCACGTTGTTTCACCAACGAAAATTAAAATAAATACGCTATATTTTATTAGAAATGATTGTTCTATACTCTTTAACATGCACGTTATTTATTTTTATATTTTCATTCTAATAAGTAAATTATAAATATTCTACCCTAAAATTCCTACATCTTTAACTCGACGCGAAACACCTTTTTGCAGACCTTTTAAGGCTTTTCCATATGGCTTTCCTACCCCGCCAACAAGAACAACAACAGCAAGAACAACAGCGACAACAACAACAAAGTAGTGTGTAGCTTTACTCCCTGAGTAAGCAAAAATATATTGGCAGATAATAATAACTTATCAGACATGCCCAGTGGTATAAATTACATATCGCAAACAGGTTAAATTTGGCTTCTTTTGTTTCCTTTTATATTTGATGTTTTGCGCGCTCATCTCTATCAAGGGATTGTTTTTTTTAGAACGTAAGTTAACTCTCAAAAGCATTGTGTCTGCCTCAGCGAGGAACTA
>NC_061106.1:19798604-19801104 GCF_015104395.2 Macrobrachium nipponense
AATTGATAGCATCAGTTTTACGTACGTGCTTGTGTGCGTATGTGTTATTGAAACCATTTGTATGTTTTATTGAAACCATTTTTGTTCACGTGAACATCCTGAAACGTCCCATCTGACCTCATATATGAATACCGTTTTTTTATTCTCCAATTCACTTTTCTCTCCACGTAAATAATTGGCCGCGATTAAGTGTTCGCAACTCGTCGCGTTAATCGAGAGAGAGAGAGAGAGAGAGAGAGGAGAGAACAGTAGAAGAAACCGATTCCGTTTTTGGAAACCTTAAGGAGATTTGAACGTATTCTGGGCGTTAATGACTGCATTTGTTTTGGCGGCATTAACGTAAGCCTTAATCGGCTCTCTCTCTCTCTCTCTCTCTCTCTCTCTCTCTCTCTCTCTCTCACCTCACCTCCCACATTCAATGCCGTCGTATCCTTATCTGATGGCAACGTTCTCCTTTCACTTGTTGCTATCGCGGGAATTCTTAAGAATGTCTATTAGGTAACTGTTGATCCTAATTCCTAAACCTCTACCTGCTCTGAAGCTACGATCGCTATCCCTCACGTTAGCCGCCCGGAGACGTCTGAGTGACAGATTGGCATAATGCTCAAACTATTATCTATTATCCTCTGATAACCAAATTAGGGACATCTCAGCCCGTTTAGCAGTAATGAAGACGTGAAATAGAAAAGGTAATAAACCAGATATGAAATAGAAACCTCAAGTATAAATCAATTCGCTTATATTTATATATTTACACTGTCACAAGCCACTTGGCAGGTTGGGTGTTTTGATGCCGTTTCCTTGGGTATTTCGGTTATCATCTCGTTAGTTTGTTTGTGGGTATTTCGGTTATCATCTCGTTAGTTTGTTTGTGGGTATTTCGGTTATCATCTCGTTAGTTTGTTTGTGGGTATTTCGGTTATCATCTCATTAGTTTGTTTGTGGGTATTTCGGTTATCAACTCGTTAGTTTGTTTGTGGGTATTTTGGTTATCATCTCGTTAGTTTTTTGTGGGTATTTAGGTTATCAACTCATTAGTTTGTTTGTGGGTATTTCGGTTATCAACTCGTTAGTTTGTTTGTGGGTATTTCGGTTATCATCTCGTTAGTTTGTTTGTGGGTATTTCGGTTATCAACTCATTAGTTTGTTTGTGGGTATTTCGGTTATCATCTCGTTAGATTGTTTGTGGATATTTCGGTTATTAACTCGTTAGTTTGTTTATGGGTATTTCGGTTATCATCTCGTTAGTTTGTTTGTGGGTATTTCGGTTATCAACCCGTTAGTTTGTTTGTGGGCATTTCAGTTATCAAATCGTTAGTTAGTTTATGGATATTTCGGTTATGTTCGGTTATTTCAAAAACTATTTGTTACAGGTTCTCCTTTTGGCATATTACATGGACTCCCTAAATTACATAAGGATGATATACCAATGAGACCCTTAATGTCGTCCTACAACAGTCCTGCCTATAACATCTCAAAGTTTCTGGTTAAACTTCTAAATGAATATTCTGTAAAGAAATTTACTTTAAAGAATGGTTTTGATTTTCAACAGCAAGTGCTGTTACAAGATGGTGAACTATTTATGGCTAGCCTAGACGTTGAGTCCTTATTCACTAACGTACCTGTTTCTGAAACCATTGAAATTATCCTGAATAAGGTTTTTAGTGATGCTGAAATTTTTTAAGGTTTTAATAGACGGCTTCTAAAAGCCCTTTTAGAACTTGCTGTGCAAGATTCAACTTTCATCTTTAATAAGCAACTCTACCTGTAGGTCGGAGGAGTTGGAATGGGGTCCCCATTAGGCCCGTTAATCTTGCTAACTTTTTTATGGGTCATTTGGAGGAAGGATTTTTAAATAATTGCCCGGAGAGTTTTAAACCAACATATTACAGAAAATATGTTGATGATACATTTACCTTATTCAAACATTCCTGGCAATGTCAATTATTTTTGGAATATGTTAATAATATACTTCCTAACATGAAGTTTACTTTAGAACAACAAAAGGACAACACTCTTTCATTTTTAGATGTTAAGGTTATTAGATATAACCACGGTTTTAGTACATCTGTTTTCAGGAAAAATACCTTTACAGGTTTAGGCACCAATTTTTTAGGTTCATGGTTCCATTCTTTTAAAATAAATGCAATCACCATTCTTGTTTTTAGAGCACTCAGATATACCTCAGATTGGGCCTCTTTTCATAATGAAATTGAATTTTTACTTGAGTATTTCACTAAAAACTCATTCACAAGAAATTTAGTTTTTAGTATTATCAACAAATGTTAGCAAGGTTTGTTTCCAAACCTACATTGAACTTTAATGTTCCAAAATTAACTTTGTATGCACCAATTCCCTTCATTCACTCCGACAATTTACATTCCAAGGTTAAACAAATGATCGAAAACGAACTAGGACTTTTGAAATCAAACCTCATTCCTATGAACCCTAAGAAAATTGGAGGTTTCTTTAGTTATAAGGACAAGCTTTAAGAATTCAT
>NC_061106.1:19806104-19808604 GCF_015104395.2 Macrobrachium nipponense
AAGGTCTCTTTGTAGAGCGTTCCTATCTTCATCACAAGTAATTTCTCTACTTATTCTTGTGTCATCAGCGAAACTACTCACTACCGAATCCTTAACATTACTGTCTATGTCTTCAATCATAATAACAAACAATATTGCAGCTAGCACCGTACCTTGTGGCACACCGGATATTACCTTGGTTTCATCCGATTTCTCATCGTTTGCAATAACTATCTGTTTTCTGTTGTGTAAAAATTCTTTTAACCATCTTCCTACTTTATCTACGATATTGTGTTTTCTAATTTTCTTTGCTAATATATTATGGTCTACTTTGTCAAAAGCTTTTGCAAAGTCTAGATAAACCACATCTGTTTCATTTCCGCTTTTCATATTTTTGAATATGTTCTCACGGTGGACTAACAGTTGGGTTTGTGTACTTTTTCCGGGTACGAAAACCGGTTGTTGTCCTATATTAAACAAATTATTTTTTATTAAAATGTTTCATAATATTTTTCTTCATTACCATTTCATACACTTTCATAATATGTGATGTTAGACTCACAGGCCTATAATTACTTGCCTCTAGTCTTGATCCACTTTTGAAAGTAGGGGTGATATGTGCTCATCATAAATCTTGCCTGTATCTACACTTTGTCTTAATAATATTGCAAGTGGCTTTGCGATAGAATGAACTACTTTCTTTAACAAAATAGCAGGGACTCCATCCGGCCCTGCAGCAGCTCCATTTTTAATTTCATTAATTGCCTGCACAATATCAGCTTCATTAATTTCTATGTCAGCTAAATATTCACTATTTTCGTCCCTTACTTCTATATCATTATCTTCATTATCTATTCTAGGGGTGAATTCTCTCTTATATCGTTCTGCCAGTATGTTGCAAATTTCCTTTTTTTCATTCGTTAATCTCCCTTCAATTCTCAGAGGGCCTATTTCTATTCTTCTTTTATTCATCTTCTTCGCATATGAGTATAATAGTTTGGGGTTTTGCTTGATATTTAATAGGGTTTTTTCTTCCAAGTCCCGTTTTTCATTTTCTTTTGATTGTATAATCTTTTGTTCTGCATTTTCTATCTTACTTTTTAGTTCTATAACTTTCCATGCATTTTTTTTCTTTTGCAAGACCTTTTTTCCACTTTCTGATTTTCTGGAACAAGATCCTTCTGTCTCTTGGTATGCATGAATGATGTTTACTTTTCTTCTTCGGTATATATTTATCCACTATTTTCTCCAATATTTTATATAATATCTCCGTATTTACCCTTATGTCATCACTTACGAAAATGATATCCCAATCTTTGTTTAATTCTTCATTAATTTCTGACCATTTTATATTTTTACTGTAGAAGTTGTATTTTCCATATCCTTCCCACTTTTTCATTTCTTGCTTATCTCTATTTTCACTTGCTTTGGAATGAACTGTTAATTCTATGACATTATGATCTGAAATACTCGCATTATAAACTATTATTTCTTTAACATAATTCATCTCGTTCACAAATACTAGGTCTAAAGTATTTTCCTTTCTTGTTGGCAGGTGATTTATTTGTTGAATGTTGTATTCTAGTAGCATATCTAATAGCTTTTCAAATTGCCTCTTATCTTCTGCAGGAGGTGTAGGAGGGAGGATAAGAGCGAAGTATGGTGGGGAGAATTGATGCTGGTGAGAAAAGAGACGATGCCAGAGAAGTGAACATGTCATTAAGTAAATGTGAACAACCGGATTTTGGATTTGGGATGGATGAAAACCGATGGAGAGAGAGAGAGAGAGAGAGAGAGAGAGAGAGAGAGAGAGAGAGAGAGAGAGAGAGAGAATCTATGTTGGTGAAAAACAAAATAATATGCGGGACAATATAAGCTTCTTACGTAGCTAAAGTTGCATTACAATTTCAAATCACAAACGACACCAGTGTAGCATTAACTAAAAAGCAAAGCATCTTTGAAATATTAACGCAGGGCCCGTTTTTAAGAATATGCATGTAGAATGACTGGCGTAACTTTTATAGTTACGAATTATATACATGAAACTATAAGGTCTCTGTGCTTTCCTCGTCAGCTGTCTTACGTGGGCCATTGGGAATGTCTGAAATATAACGCCCTACTTCCCAATTCCGATGCCCGTTGACAAAGCCACTAAATTCATCCGACCTACAGAGTGGAGGATGATTTGCCTCAAAAAAAAGTGAAATTCCCCCCCCCCCCCCCCCCCCCCCTCCCCCGTAGCTCTTGGTAGAACTCAGGCTTTGACAGCGTCTCTCTCTCTCTCTCTCTCTCTAAATGAGTTGAGAGGGAGCAAGATTGTTCATGTTTTGGGCTCTTGCTAGAGTCCGTAATATGCTTCAGGGTACACGAAGAGAGTGGGAGATTACGAGACAATTTTATATACAATAGGAAAAAAAATTAACGAACAGGAAAAGAATACGAAGATGGAAGAGGACAGAAGAATAAAACAGCGGAAGAAAGAAATATTCAAGATAGGAGAAGAGGAACAGGAAAAGAGGGG
>NC_061106.1:19816104-19823604 GCF_015104395.2 Macrobrachium nipponense
AGTACCAGAGTCAACAACGCCCAGGTTTAAAGTCTTATCCAAATAACAGGAACAAATTTAATGGGAAACCTACCAGTGATACTACTAAGAGTACACAAGTAATACAGCTCAGCAAACTAATGTGAAATCCTCATCCAGTTTTTCAAGACAGTTACAGAAACCTAATGTTGTCTGTTTCAAGTGTGGAAGAGTAGGACACTACAGTCAAGAGTGTTACCGGAATAACAGCAGTCAAAGCCAGTGGTAAGTTGTAAAGGTGACCAGGTGAAACAAACTACGAAGAGCAGTGTGGGAAAGAATCAGACTCCAGAGAAGAATGAAACTAAACAAGCTGAATGTTTAGCAACCAGTGGAAATGTTACCTCAAGCAGTGAGTGGCTAAGCAGTGTGGAGGCTTTTAAGCCATATATCTATGAGGGTATGCTGTCAACTCAAGAAGGAAGTATGCAGGTACCAGTCAGATACGTGATACAGGGAGTAACCATAGTGTGGTAGTACGTGGTTCTCACCCTCAGTTGGAGAAGAGTCTCACAGGAGATTCAGTTATTTTGAAGGGTATAGGAGGAGAGGAAGTAACTCCTATATGCCGCTTACACCTGTCATGTGAATTGGTGACAGGAAATGTTGATTTTGCTGTAAAGGACTCACTGGCTGTGGAAGGTATACATATTCTGTTGGGGAATGAAGTTGGTGGTGTGCCATTTATTCCTTGTCCTGTAGTGACAGACAAACCAGGTTGGATTGTCCTACAGAAGAGTTGGAGAAGAATAACCCAACCCCCACCTGTTTCCTAGTTGCGTAACTACCAGAGTATGAAGAGGACTATGACTGTAAGTGAAGAAACTGAGGATTTACACACCCAAGAAGGATCAAGTGAAGGATGTTTGTGCTTAGAAGAATTATTCCAGGGAAAAGAAAGTTTCCCGCCCATAGTGCTGACCAAGAAGAGATTTCCCAAGAAGATGAAGAAGAGACGACGACGACAAAGAAGAAGAACCTGATGTTCCTGAAGAGACTCCGAGTAGTCAAAGTGTTACTGAAGACAGTAGTGAAACTACAGTAGCTGAGTTAGCAGATATTGAGAATTCAACCCTTGAAGTTTGGTCAAGTGACAAGAGAGAAGCTGATGGACTTGCAGAAGAAGGATGTATCGTTAACTGATTTGTTCTTCAGAGTTGTTGATCGAGAAGAGATGCAACAAACTCCTACCTGTTACTATCTGAAGGAAGTTTTGCTGATGAGGAAGTATAGACCTACAGATATACCAGGAGATGCTGAATGGGGCGAATATCATCAAATTGTGATTCCATATCCATTGAGAAAGCAAGTGGTTGCAGTAGCTCATGAGTCTGGACATATGGGAATCAGGAAGACTGTGGAGAAGATCATGAAATATTTTTTCTGGCCTGGACTTCACAAAGATGTTTAGCAGGTTTTTGTCGTGAGTGTCATACCTGCCAGATAGCTGGAAAACCGAATGAAACCATCAAGAAAGCCCCCCTACAACCTATAGAAGTTAGAGGAGAAACCCTTTAGCAAAATGATTATAGACATGGTTGGACCATTGCCGAAGACAAAGAAAGGAATGAGTATTTGTTGACATTAATGTGTCCTGTGACAAGGGTATCCAGAAGCAATCCCTGTTAGAAACATATCTGCCAAGATAGTTGCTGAAAAACTTGTGGAGTTTTTCTCAAAGTTTGGAATACCAGAAATAGTACAAAGTGACAGAGGAACAACTTTACTATCAAAGTTATTCCAGGATGTGATAAATTTGTTAGGAGTGAAACAACAGTTATCCACTGCCTATCATCCAGAAACTCAAGGTGCCTTGGAAAGGTTCCACCAGACATTGAAAAGTATGCTGACAAAGTATTGTTCTGAGTCAGGAAGAGAATGGGATGTTGGTTTACCATTAATGTTGTTTGAAATTAGGAGTGCTTACCAAGAAAGTATGGGATGTTCACCTAATGAGATGATTTTTGGAAGAGAAGTGAGAGGACCGTTGAAGATTCTTGCAGAAAATTGGGAAGAAAATCAGGAGGAAAGCCAAGGAGAGTATGTGAAGAACTTAAGGAAAAGGTTGAAAGAGATTAGAAAATTCTCTTTAGAAAACTTGAAAATGAGTCAAGAGAAAATGAAACGGAGATTTGATGCTAAGACTAAGCTAAGAAGTAGTGTTGGTCAACAAGGTTAGTTGTTCTTACCTGTCAAGAGATTTCCCCTCACTAATAAATTTCAAGGTCCTTACAAGATAATTCAGAAGTTAAGTGATAGAACTTATGTGATTGAAACACCAGAAAGAAGAAGAAAATAACGGAAGATACATGTGAACCTCTTGAAACCTTATTTCTCAGAAACTAAAACTGAAACTGTGTCAGTAACCCAGACAACTTTATCTACAGAAGACGATGATGGCTACGAATTGGGAACTGCAAGCAAGATGAATAATTCTTCAATTTTGGAAAATTTGGAGGATAAACTGAAACATCTGAGTGTTGAACAAGGTGAAGACTTAAGTGACGTAATTAGAAGTTTTCCAGAAATTTTTTCAGATGTGCCTAGACGTACTGATCTGACCAAGCATGAAATCAAGATTCAAGAAGATGGAAAACCTTTCAAGCAAAGAGCATATCGCTTATCACCGTATCATCGGGAGGTTTTGAAGAAAGAAGTTGAGTATTTGCTTCAACATGGATTAGCCGAACCCAGTTCAAGTCACTTCTGTTCTCCATGTGTGTTAGTGAAGAAACCGGATGGTTCCTTTAGGATGTGTACTGATTATAGGAAGCTGAATTCTATCAGTGTGGCTGATAATTATCCTTTGCCTCTTATAGATCAGTTACTTGATAATATTGGGCAAGCCAAGTTTGTTTCCAAGATAGACTTGTTGAAAGGATATTATCTAATTCCCTTAGATGAGAATGCGAAGTTGCTGTCAGCTTTTATTACTCCATTTGGACTGTATCAGTATACTGTTCTGCCGTTTGGTCTGATGAATGCACCTGCAGCATTTCAACGAGTGATGGATCAACTGCTAGGATCAATAGAAGGAGTAGGTGTATACCTAGATGACATCGTGATTTACTCTACAACGTGGGAAGAACATCTGCAGATTTTGAGGAAAGTTTTCAAGAAACTACAAGAAGCAGGATTAACCGTCAACTTAGAGAAGAGTGAGTTTGGCAACTGTACAGTATCTTGGGTTTGAAGTTGGGAAAGGCCTTCTTGCTCCAGTAAATGCTAATGTAGAAGGTATCTGTAAGGCTACCCCACCTACTACCAGGAAACAGCTGCAGAGATCTTTAGGCATGGCTGGTTTCTATCGTCGTTTTTGCCCAAATTTCTCAGCCGTAGTAGCTCCCCTGACAGACTTAACTAGTCCCAAAGCTAAGTTTATTTGGACTCCAGAGTGTCAAGAATCCTTTGAGAAGGTAAAAGCCATTTTAACTTCAAGACCAGTACTTCAAGCTCCAGACTTCGACAAGAAATTTGTGATACAAGTTGATGCGTCAGACTGTGGTGTTGGAGCTGTTCTACTTCAAGAAGATGAAAATAATATCTACCATCCTGTGTGCTTCATGTCTACAAAACTGAAAAAACATCAGAAAGTATATTCGACAATCGAGAAGGAAACTTTAGCCTTAATCACCGCATTGTTGAAAAAATTTGAAGTGTATGTGAATAGACCTAGAATGAAGAAATTTTAATATTGTCTGATCACAATCCACTGTCATTTATCCAGGGAAAATGAAAAATCACAATCAAAGACTGACCAGGTGGTCTTTGTGCCTGCAACAGTATAACTTAAGAGTGCAGCACATTAGTGGCAAAAACAATGTAGTTGCTGATTATTTATCTCATTGCCAATCATTGGATTCAACACCGTGATAAAAAATCTTCTGGGGGGGGGGGGGAGGTATATTATATATTGCTACTTTCAAAATGCATGTTTCCCCTCTTTGAAATGTCATGTAATATTATGCAACATTTTTTCAGATTCCTAGATAGCTTAGAATAGGATGTTTTAAATGTGTGTTCAGATTTCGCATTTTTCTGAAATATACCTTTTTTCATTTTCCTATGTGGAATACAACTGAATATATATAAATATATATATATATATATATATATATATATATATATATATATATATCTATATATATATATATATATATATAAAATATATATATATATCTATAATATATATATATATATCTATATATATATAATATATATATATATATAATATATATATATATATATATATTTATATATATATATATATATATATGTTATATATATATATATGTATATATATATATATATATATATATATATATATATATATATATATATATATATATATATATATATATATATATATATATATATATATATATATATATATATATATACATATATAATATATATATATACATATATAATATATATATATATATATATATATATATATATATATATATATATATATATATATATATATATATATATATATATATATATGTATATATATATATATATATATATATATATATCTATATATATATATATATATATATATATATATATATATATATTATATATATATATATATATATATATATATATATATATATATATAATATATATAATATATATTATATATATATATAATATATATATATATATATATACTATATATATATATATATATATATATATATATATATATATATATATATATATATATATATATATATATATATATATATATATATAGTATTATATATATATATATATATATATATATATGTATATGTAAGATGTATTACATAAAACCTTTGTTTTCCGGGAGACGGTATGGAAGGCGCACTGGAATGAGGGGTGTCGCTGGAATAAAATCCCCGACAAATCCAAGAATCCCTAATCCCATGTAAGTATATAAAAACAGCAAAACTGCCGCGAGACTTGCACCCTCACCCAATTACTGCAAGAACAGCGTAAACAGAAGATGCCTCCCCTTTCTTTAGAAAGTGAAGGGGATAAAGGTCATGCGTTGGGGGATTCTGAATAAATAAACACAGAAGGTTGATTCGGTAGGTTAGATACACCTCTACCTTACAAATGTCAAGAGCGTAAAAGCAGTTCGTCTAGACCAGTAATCGTAAAATTTCTGCTAAAGAGACGGGGAAATGTCCCCCAAAAAAGGCTAAAATAAACTAAAACAATATAAAAAAAAGCTTTACGTGAAAAAATATGAAGTGGATGCCCCACACAAAAAAATAAAAATATAAACTGCCAAAATATGGCGAAGTTTCTTCAGCGCAATCGAGTTTTCTGTACAGCGTACAATCAAGGCAACCGAAAATAGACCTATCTTTCGGTAGTCTCGGCATAATGCTGTGTGAGTCGCGGCCCATGAAACTTTAACCATAACCCGGTGGTGGATTGTCCTTTATCGTTGCTAGACACACGATTATGGCTAACTTTAATCGTAAACAAAATAAAAACCACTGATGCTAGAGGGCTGCAATTTGGTACATTTGATGATTAGAGGGTGGATGAGCATCATGCAAATTTGCAGCATTCTACCCTCGGTAGTTTTTAAGATCTAAGGGCGGACAGAAAAAGTGAGGACGGACAGACAAAGACAGCGCAATAGTTTTCTTTTCAGAAAACTAAAACCTAAAATATTCGTAAACTAAAAACACTTTAATACTAAAAAAAATATTAAATATGGAAAAACACTTTAATACATAAAAAAGATATTAAATATGAACGTATATGGATTTATTAGACCAGATATTTCATTTCTCTCCAGATTTATTCTTAAACAAGGGTTGGGAATTGAAAAGAATCTTTAGAGAGGTTGAACAGCCGGGTAGAAAGAGACCAAAGGGAATGAATGCAAGGTATAACAGAATGCCCGAGGATAATAGACGTAAAATACGTAATATTTGTGAACTCTAATATCTACAAAGAATGAAAACAAAATGGAGAAGAAATGAAAGATATAGGATAAAATCTGTAATCAAACAACGAAGGAGATAGGGATTAAAAAAATGGAAGCATGGGAGAAATGGGAAATTCAACAGGATTAAAAGGACAAAAAGGCAAATGAAAAAGGAAGCAAAAAAACGTATTATAACTAACTGAAAGGAGAAAGCTAAACAGAACTAAAGAGGACGATGAAAGACTCTAAGACAAGAGGGGAAGACTGAAACCGATGTTGAAAATTAAAGAGAAATTGGTGAAAAGAAAAAGGGAATGAACAAAAGAATGAATAATAAAAAGGAAAAGGCTGAAAAGGGACAAATACAAGAGACAAAGAGAAAGAGAGACATTGCAGGTAAGAAAAACGAAAAGATATAAAGAAAACGGAAGAGGAATGGAAAAGAGAAGAGCAGAAAACTGTCTAGATCAAGAAGGGAAAGCAAAGGTAGAAAGAAAAGAGAATGTGGGAAAATAAGAGAATGCATAATAAAAAAAATCAATTGGAACTGTGAAAAAATGGATTGTGGGAAAAGGGAAAGTTTTATATGTAAAGACAAACGACAAACAAAGAAAAATAAGGGGAAAATGTTAGCCTGAATCAAGAGCTGAAAGCAACAGTCTGCAAGGAACAAACGAGATCATCTCAGTCTTCCTACTCAATGGCTCTCCACTTCTTACTTTTTCCAACAACCGAACTAACAAACAATCTCTCTCTCTCTCTCTCTCTCTCTCTCTCTCTCTCTCTCTCTCTCTCTGTTGCCCTTCTCATCAATGAGTGTTGGGGAAATGATGAGGAATGATTACGGATATGGTACGAAGTGTACATTTCAATTGATCTGCTACAAGGGGGCAGCGGTGGGGGCGGGGCGGGTGAGGAGGGGACGCGAAACAGTAATGGAACTTGAATGACTTATCACGGTAATGATATATCAGGAATATTTTATTTGATATTAGAAGTGATATTCTGTTTCTAATCCTGACGGAAGGGATGGCTCTGGAAGAGGTGTTCTGAAGTTTTATTCAAAGCGTTATCGTTCTTATTCTAAGTATTTCAGCGAATGATAACAAATGTGAGCGCCCAAACGAAAAGTGCGAAGACCCTTTGCTCTTTAATACTTTTAATAAGAATATTAAAATAGATATACACACCAACACACACATGCGCACACATGCACCGACACATATTCTCACAGTCAGATACTCAAATCAAGGTTAGTTCCTTTCCTTTATAGATCTGTCTGCGATAGCTTGCGCATGAAATAGAAAGAACACTCATAGCCAGCATAGCTTTTTACGAAAGGGAACAGGTCGATAATTTCTGGACGAAGATAAGAGCAGAAAATGGTCAGCATTCTGGTAGTTCAGAGAGTTACCGTGAATAAATCAAAATCTTGGCAATTTGGGAATCAAATAGACATTGGACAAAATAAAAAGGTACAAAGCAATGCAAAGAGAAAAATTGATGGATGGATCAGAAAGCGAATGCGGAGAGCAGAATTAAGC
>NC_061106.1:19828604-19838604 GCF_015104395.2 Macrobrachium nipponense
ATTTGCAGCCCTCCAACCTTAGTTGTTTTTGAGATCTGAGAGCGGACAGAAAAAGTCGGACAGAGGAAAGTATGGATGGATAGACTAAGTCATTTCAATAGTTTTCTCTCACAGAAAGAAACTAAAAAGAAATACGACATTTGTTGCATCCTCATAAGACAATCATATAATCACACATTTAAATTCTCTTCTTTGATTCCTATAATTTATCTAATGACGACTTTAATCATTTGTTCTTTCAAAGTCGAACCATAGCCGTGTCATTTGAAGCTGCGCCTTAGAGCATTTATTGTATATAATGAGACCTGGTGTGTGCCATATTTTACATGCAGCGTTATTGTCAACTCTCCTTAAGAATGATTCATTTTGTATCACCTGCTGCTCTTGTTAAAGTCTCTTATCCCCATTTCTGATCGTGTCGATACTTCTAAAGCAACATATTCTTAGATATTAGATTTGAATTGCCTCAACCTTTTCCATATCTGCGTCCAGAATTCAATTTCACGGAGGAGAGAGGGTTCAACAATCATTACATACATTCTAAAGCCTGGCTTTTATGGTCCTTCTCTTCATTGACTTATGCTTACATGATTTTATGTTGATTTCGAATATATTTCTCCGGCTTTTATCTCTGGATAAACACCATTTCGTTTCTCAGCTAAGTTGAAATGTAATTTCAGTCGATATGGTAACATATTTGTTCAAAGGGTAAATAATTAGGGTTTTCTTTTATTATACGGAGATCAGCTATGTTTCAATCGTCATATATATATATATATATATATATATATATATATATATATATATATATATATATATATACGTTATATATGTATATATACGTATATATATATTATATATAATATATGTATATATATATATATATATATTATATATAATATATATATATATTTGTTCATTATATCAAGTCTCATAAAGTGAGTTTTAAGAGTTTAGGGAAAATTTGAACCATAATCGGAGAAAAATTGTTGTTTTAGCAAATGGGAAATAAGACAAGTTTTAACAGTTACTGATAGAAACTGAATTTCCTTTATAAGGGTAAAGACATCAATGCATAATTTTGCTACATTGTCTGGTAAGTGTCTTGTGAATTTTACTATGAATTAACTGTAGAATTGTCATAGTGTAGAACAACAGAGAATTAAAGCATGAGGATCATAGTAAATTCCCATTTTCTATAAAACAAGGAAATTTGCTCAATACAGAAAGACTCCCACCTGTAACATTGAATAAAATTCCCATTTTCTGTAAAACAATGTTTTTTTGAAAAATAAATACATCCCACTTGTAATCTTGAAGAGAATTCATCAGCTCAACAATTTATTCGTTTATCACTTTTGCACTTTGTAGTGGGACTGAAAAACAAATTTGAAATATTTCGGAGAAAATAAAATGAATTTTCAATACTTTAGATATTGAAGTACGGACTCAGGCAAACCGATAATGTATTACACCGACAGAAAAAAAAAAAAAAATAGATAGAAATGCAATTAACTGGCAAAATGTAAATTTTCAAAAATTACAAAAGCAATTCCAGAACACGGTATGATCCGACCTCCAGCTTACTCAGGATGCGTGCAAGATTTTTCCCTCACACCTAATTTGTAACCATTATGTTCTTAACTTTTACCGTAAATTAAAACATGACAAAATCTATGGTCAAATGGAGCCTTGTTTCACCAACGAAAATTAAAATGAATAGGCTATATTTTATTAGAAATAATTTTTCGGTACTGTTTAACATGCACATTACCTATTTTTTTACATTTTCATTCTAATAAATACATCATAAATACCCCATCCTAAAATTCCTGCAACTTTAACATAACGTGAAACACCTTTCCAGGTCTTTTTAGGCTCTTCCGTAGACCTCTCCTACTCCCCAACAACAGCAACAACAAACTAATCTGCAGGCTTACTCACCGAGTAAGGAAAAACAGATTTAAAACTAAACAAGATAGCTGAGACTTTTAACCGAATGAGGATCTAAAATGGCTTCCATAATCCGACAGAAAGGGGAGGATGACAGCGGGTAATACTGTGATGAACCGCAAGAAACGGGATGCTATTAATCATAAGCTTCACGGAGCAGAGTTTTTTTCATTTTTTTTTTTTTTTTTTTTTTTGCTGCTGCTGCTGCTGCGAGACGACGACCTTGCAAACTATTTGAACTACGGTGTTACATCTCTCTCTCTCTCTCTCTCTCTCTCTCTCTCTCTCTCTCTCTCTCTCTTGTGCAGCTACATTAACGCCAACAGCCACTGTTTATGACTAACTTAAGAAGGTCGCTCGGGTCTTCGTTATTATTAATTATATATATCTATATATATATATATATATATTTATATATATATATATATATATATATATATATGTATGTATGTATGTATATATATATATATATATATATATATATATATATATATATATATTAAATATATATATGTATGTATATATATATATATATATATATATATATATATATATATATATATATACATATACATATATATATATATCATATATATATATATATATATATATATATATATATATATATATATATATGAATGCCACAGTTGCTAGATGAAAAATAACGCGCAATGTCTCTTGGACAGGGGTTCTAGTAGATTATGATCATTTGATAATACAGAGTAAAACGTGAGCGCTCGCGCAAGTGACCGGACATTTCCATTCGTCTACTTGTCAACGAACGAGTGCAGGAAGCGCTCTTGCACATCACCAAAAGCAAGCGAAAATCGAACACCATAACCATAGTCGTCCTATTAAGCCACAACGAAGAGTCAGAGCACCGAGGAGATGTTTGTTGAATTTGAATTCCCGCGAAGAAGACATTTTTCGCAAAATGAAGTCGCACCAGAAGTCACCAAACACGAGGAGGTCTTACCCCGTCACAAAAACAACGTGGTATTAATTTCCTGTGATATCGCTTTGCGTGTTGGTTCCCCTCCTCTTCCTCCTCCTCCTCCGCCTCCCTTTCATCCTCCAACTTCTCCACAACCTACTCCTCCACCTCGTCCTCCAACACCACCACCAACTCCTCCTCCTCCTCCTGTCTCGGTGAGGACTCGAAGGGAATCGATAAAGTTGAGGCGGGGCAGTAGGGGATGGGGGAAGGAGAGAGAGAGAGAGAGAGAGAGAGAAGAGAGAGAGAGAGATGAGTGGGTAAAAGACACGAGGAAAAGACGAGGGGTATAATTCGAAAGAATAAGATGAAGAACAGGTTAATGAGCAAATCATTAAGATGATAAATATATTATATATATAAAATTAAAGATACAAAGAGGAACTCATTAACTTTTTTATGTGGGAAACTAATTATATTTGTTTATTACGCCGAGATTAAGGTGAAAAAAAAAAACGCAGCTTTGAGATACACTCGTGATAAGTCTCGCCGTGTACTATACACACACAGACGCATGATTACTGGATCTTTCGTTCGTCCGTCCGTCCGCAAAATTTTCGATCAGATAAAGCGAATTGCACGCTAACTTTTATCTTTTGCAACATGGAGACGGAGTCAAGACTTTTTTTTAATATTTTATTTAATGTTGAGTTCGATTAAGTCTTTTACAACATGGAGACGGGGTCAAGACTTTTTTTAATATTTTATTTAATGTTGAGTTCGATTAAGTCTTTTACAACATGGAGACGGAGTCAAGACTTTTTTTAATATTTTATTTAATGTTGAGTTCGATTAAGTCTTTTACAACATGGAGACGGGGTCAAGACTTTTTTATATATTTTATTTAATGCTGAATTCGATTAAATCTTTTGCAACACGGAGACGTAGTCAAGACTTTTTTTATATTTTATTTAATGCTGAATTCGATTAAGTCTTTTACAACATGGAGATGGAGTCAAGACTTTTTTCATATTTTATTTAATGCTGAGTTCGATTAAGTCTTTTGCAACATGGAGACGGAGTCAAGACTTTATTTTTATTTTATCTTATGTAAAGTTCGGTTAATTCAGTTTACGTTAAGAGCTTCTAATAATTTTGCATGATTTACTGTTATCCGTTTTTTTCTTTCTTTCTTCGTTCTTTCTCACTCCTTTCTGTCCGTCTTCTGTTCCCCCAATACTGTTCCTCTTTATTCTCCTAAACTTATTCTTCATCCATTCTTTCCTCTCCTTTCTATTTTTCCTCCTAATATTCGCTTTCCACGACCTATTCTTTTTCTTCCTCTCCTTTACCTTAACCATTCCCATCACGAACTTTCCCTTCTCTTTCAGCCTCCTCTATCTCATACATTCCTTCTGGTCCTCCTCCTCCTCCTCCTACTTCTCCTCCTCCTCCTCTTCCTCCTCCACTTCCACCTCATCCTCCTCCTCCTCCTCCTTCTCCTCCTCCTCCTCCTCCTTCTCCTCCTCCTCCTCCTCCTCCTTCTCTCCTCCTCCTCCTCCTTCCTCCTTCCACCTCATTCCTCCTCCTCCTCCTCCTCCTCTCCTCTCCTCCTCCTCCTCCTCCTCCTCCTCCTCCTCTTCCTCTCCACTTCACCTCATCCTCCTCCTCCTCCTCCTCCACTTCTTTCCCTTACCTCCTCCTCTCCTCCTCCTCCTCCTCCTCCACTTCTCCCTTCCTCCTCCTCCTCCTCCTCCTCCTCCTCCTCCTCCTCCTCCTCCTCCTCCTCCTCCTCCTCCTCCTCCTCCTCCTCCTCCTCCACTTCTTTCCCTTCCACTCCTCCTCCTCCTCCTCCTCCTCCTCCTCTTCTCCTCCACCTCCATCTCCTCCTCCTCCTCCTCCTCCTCCTCCTCCTCCTCCACTTCCTTTCCCTTCCATCCTCCTCCTCCTCCTCCTCCTTCTCTTCCACTTCCTTCTCCTTCTCCCTTCCCTCCTCCTCCTCCTCCTCCTCCTCCTCCTCCTCCTCCTCCTCCTCCTCCTCCTCCTCCTCCTCCTCCTCCTCCTCCTCCTCCTCCTCCTCCTCCTCCTCTTCCACCTCCTCCTCCTCCTCCTTCTCCTCCTCCTCCACCTCCTCCTCCTCCTCCTTCTCCTCCTCCACTTCCATCCATCAAGTAAATATGATTGGGCAGAGGTAAATAGGATGGTATTTAACTCTGATAAATTTGAATCATAATTATGGAGACAGAGAAAGAAAGCTATATGCATATAAGGGACCTAATATGACCATCACAAATAAGGAAGCAGTTAAAGACCTTGGTGTGATGATGAATAGGAACATGTTATTGCAATGATCAAATAGCAACTCTGTTGGCAAAATGTAAACGCAAAAATGGGAATGTTGTTACGGCACTTCAAAACAAGAGAAAGCTGAACACAATGATTATGCTTTTATAAAACATATGTTCGTAGTCCACTTGAATATTGCAATATGATATGGTACCACACTATCAAAAGGATATTGCACAAATAGAGAGTGTACAAAGGTCCTTTACAGCTAGAATAGAAGAAGTTAAGGACCTAGACTACTGGGAAAGACTACAATTCTTAAAACGTTATATAGTCTATAAGGAATGGTGAAGAAGAAAGAAAGAACGCTTACAATGAATAATTCAGGCATGGAAACAGATAGAAGATGGAATAGCAGAAAATATCATGGAACTAAAATATCAGAAAGAGCAAACAGAGGTAGATTTAATAGTGCCCAAAACTATACCAGGAAAAATAAGGAAAGCACACAGGACATTAATCCACTACGCACAGCATCGATAATGCAGCGTCTATTCAATGCGTTGCCAGCTCATCTGAGGAATATATCAGGAGTGAGCGTAAATGTGTTTAAGAATAAGCTCGACAAATATCTAAACTGCATCCCAGACCATCCAAGATTGGAAGATGCAAAATATACCGGAAGATGTACTAGCAACTCTCTGGTAGACATTAGAGGTGCCTCACACTGAGGGACCTGGGGCAACCCGAACAACGATGTAAGGTCTGTAAGGTCTGTAAGGTCCTCCTCCTCTTCCTCCACTTCCACCTCCTCCTCCTCCTCCTCCTCCTCCACTCCTTCCCTTCCACCTCCTCCTCCTCCTCCTACCTCCTCCTCCTCCTCCTCCTCCACCTTCCGACCTCCTCCTCCTCCTTCCCTCCTCCTCCTCTTCCTCCTCCTACTTCCACCTCACCTCATCCTCCTCCTCTCCTCACTTCCACCTCCTCCTCCTCCTCCTTCTCCTCCTCCTACCTCCTCCTCCTCCACTTCCACCTCATCTCATCTCCTCCTCCTCCTCCTACTCCTCCCACCCGCCCTCATTTTCTGGGGATGAAATATGTCTTCAATAAAGTCTTTCTATTTACACAGCAGTCGACGCGATAAATCGCTTTCCTCTGACTTACAGCGAAATTCTAAGTTCTGTTAATTGATGGTTTGAGCAGAAAAGATCATATGTGTGTGTGTGTGTGTGTGTGTGTGTGTGTGGGTAGGGAAAGCGTTGGGCGAGTTTCTAACTGGAAAGTGAATTCGGGGAGTGAGTTCCCCAGTTTTCCCTAACCCATAAAGTTCGGTCGAAAACTTCATTTTCCCGAAGAGGAGGAGTCGATATTTCCCACTCTGGGATGCCTGACTCGAACGGCGTTTATCTTCCCCCTTTGCGTGGGTTTATATTCCTCTATTAATGTTGCTGAGTTTCCTCCCTATATATGTATATATGTATATATATATTATATATATATATATATATAATATATATATATATATATATATATATATATATATATATATATATATATATATATATATATATATATATATATATATATATATATATATATATATAATATATATATATACATTTACTTTCAAACTGGATAGAAATAAATATCTTTGGCAAAGTATTGACTTTTCCCTCCCTCTTCATTTTCCCAAATTTTGAGTTGTCCCTCCAGAGCAATTTATGAAATTTTGGTTTTGAAGTCGAGCACTGGGAAAATCTTCGGCCACTCGGCTGAACAGCAGGATAAAGAGATCCCTAAAACTACCCAATAAATAAGGTGAAATGAAACAAAAAAATCTAAAGGTGTCACATGGGCTCAGATTGAACATCAAGACTTGAGAGAAAGGAAATGTGAAAGGAAGTGGTTGCATCTATAAGCCGAAGGGAGTCAACAAACATCTCTTTAGTGATGCCTACAGTATACCACGTAAAGAGCACTGATGGCAATACCTCCCTACGGGGCTACCTCTTTGGTAGATGATTCTTCGACCCAATCTTGTCTTGAGAGCGCATACCTCTGCTATCTCTACTTCTTCTTCTCCTTCTTCCTCTTCTTCTTCTTCTTATTATTTTTTTTCTTACTCTTAATTTATCCCATCTTTCTCTAAATGCTGTGTAGGTCATTAAAAAATGAGATTTATTTGGGCAACGCGAAATTAGGCCATAAACAAAAGCGTTGAAAATAATGTTAGCTTTCAGTCACATCCAGTGACATTTTCTTTTTCTTCTTTTTCTTCTTCTTCTTCTTCTTATTTTTTTTTTATTACTCTTAACTTATCCCATCTTTCTCTAAATGCTATGTAGGTCATGAAAAATGAGATTTATTTGGGCATCGGGAATTTAGGCCATAAACAAAAGCGTTGAAAATAATGTTGGCTTTCAGTCACATCCAGTGACATTTTCTTTTTCTTCTTTTTCTTCTTCTTCTTCTTATTATTATTTTTTTTATTACTCTTAACTTATCCCATCTTTCTCTAAATGCCGTGTAGGTCATGAAAAATGAGATTTATTTGGGCATCGCGAATTTAGGCCATAAACAAAAGCGTTGAAAATAATGTTGGCTTTCAGTCACATCCAGTGACATTTTCGACCGGTCCTTCAGGCAAAGGAGAAAATTATTAGATTCCTGTCAGCATCAACATTTTATGGAATGGGTGCTCGTTTCTTTCCCTCTGCTATTACTCATGACGGGAATTCACCCGCCTATGCAAACAAACATCTCAGGAATCCCTTCCCTTATCCGCGAGGAGTGGAGAGAGAGAGAGAGAGAGAGAGAAAAGAGGAGCGGAGAGAGAGAGAGAGAAAAGTGAGGAAAGTGGGCGAAGTGAGGGAAGTGGTATAGTACAGGGAAGGGAAGAGAAAGTAAGAGGAAAGGATGAGAACAGAATGGAAGGGGAAGAGGGAGAGACTTCGGTGAATGATTAAATAAGAGAGGGAGAGACGGATGAAAATCGAGGGGGGTCAGAGAAAATAAAGGAAAATGGAAAATCCTCGGTAAAACAATGATGTCAGTGACAAAACAAGATTGACTTCATGAAGTTTAGGTTGCCAGCGAAAGAGAGTTGGAGCGGTTGAACAGCAAAATAATAGGACCCAGAAAATAAATGAGATCAAGTACAAGCATCGAAAGGTAAAACTATTAGAAAACTTCGCAATTGCACTAAGAAATAATAGATAAAGAGGTTAGACAGCAAACTGACTAAAGAAAACGGGAATGGAGGTAAAGTAGAAGTCTAAAAAGTGGATGCAGCTAGCGGCCGAAAAGACGCTGTAAACACCTTTAGTAATGCCTACAGTGCGCCACGTGAGGTGCATTGATGGTACTACCGTCTTGCAGCTGGGGGATGGGGGAGAGGAGAGAAGTGAGGCAGGATGTAAGGATGAAAAATAAAGCAGAATTCTAAAGAGCAATAAAATGAAAGACACGACGATCAGGGAATGTTGTGAAGATTTTCGTGCATTGGAGTAAAATAATGATTAGATCAATTTATTAAACGTTAAACTTGAAGAATGATAAAAATAAAAATATAAAAAAGTGGTGATGGAGAATACACAACAGAACGCGGATAACATCGAAGAAGAGTAAATGATAAATGACAGAAATGTCAAAGCGAGGTGCATGACGGAAAAAGTGTGGAGTGATGTAAAACGGAATTTTGTAGCATACGATCAAAACTAAAGGCCGGTACTGGTAAAGTGAAATGGATGGTAAAGCATGATAAAAAAAAGGGGGGGAGAACAGAGAGAGAGAGAGAGAGAGAGAGAGAGAGAAAAGTTGGACGGATGATAAAGTAAGTGAAAATTTAATAACAGTGGGAGGAAGCGAATGGCGAAGTGTGTGGAATAACAAAGAGAACTGGAATAAAAGTCGTTGAAGACATAGCCTAGAATATTTCAAAACAATTATCGCCGTTTCTCGCTCTCTCTCTCTCTCTCTCTCTCTCTCTCTCTCTCTCTCTCTCTCTCTCTCTCTTTCTTCCCCTGACATATGAGATATATTGGTTATATTTCAGACAATGAAAAACCTTTACGCAAAGTGGTATACATATACATTGAAAAAAAATCTTCAATGCAGTGAATGCAAAATATCAATGTAATTATTAACTAACCCTCTCTTCTCTCTCTCTCTCTCTCTCTCTCTCTCTCTCTCTCTCTCTCTCTTTCTTCCCCTGACATATGAGATATATTGGTTATATTTCAGACAATGAAAAACCTTTACGCAAAGTGGTATATACATATACAATGAAAAACCTTCAATGCAGTGAATGCAAAATATCAACGTAATTATTGACTAACCCTCTTCTTCTGTCTGTCTGTCTGTCTCTCTCTCTCTCTCTCTCTCTCTCTCTCCTCTCTCTCTCTCTCTCCCCATCGGCATCAGCTTTAATAAATGCAGATGAGCAACCCTCATCTCATGTAAATAATAATGAAGGAAAATCGTAATGAGATATTAATAAACCAAACACTTATGATGACACTGTAAGTTACATTACAGGGGTGGCTCGAGACCATTGATATTCAGTAGTTTGTGCAGGAAACATGGAACTATTTTCTTGCGACCTAATTAACTCCTACAGTGTCTGTCTCTCCGTCCGTCTGTTACACACACCACACATATACATATATACATACAAACATACATATATATATATATATATATATATATATATATATATATATGTATATATATATATATATATATATATATTTATACATATATTATATATATATATATATATCTATATATATATATATATATATAGATATATATATATAAATATATATA
>NC_061106.1:19843604-19856104 GCF_015104395.2 Macrobrachium nipponense
GGAGGAGGTAAGATGAAGAGGTAAGAAGAGGTAAGATGTGATCATTATAAGGAAGAGGACCAGGCTGAAGATAGGTGATAAAGAATATAACATAATACATACATACATACATACATACATACATACATACATATATATATATATATATATATATATATATATATATATATATGTTTGTGTGTGTCTGTCTGTTTGTGGGTGTGTCTATATGTGCGTGAGTAAACTTGATGGGTAAAATAACCATGACAATAAAAACTGATAAGCGTACGACCCAACCCCCCCTAACCTCCCACCCCCTCCTCCAAAAAAAAAAAAATAAATAAAAATTACGACAATAAAACGAAAACTTATCTCAGTTCATCGACTCCTCATCCGCCTCGTTTCCCCGTGACGTCATTGCGTCGCCACTTTGCATAAATCAATCAATCCTGACGTTATTGCCTGTTTAGGATACGACTTGAAGAATACAGGTAACAGAGCAATTAACCACGTGACGTCACGACTTGCTGGGAGAGAAGGCGACGGTGGATTGCGTTTTCAGATGACGACTAGAAGAAAATTCGAAGTTCCAGCCAGGGCCCACGAAACTTTCAACCGCGTAGTGCCAGACGCACGACTTGGCTAAACTTAACCTTAAATATAATAAAAACTATCGAGGCTAGAGGGCTGCAATTTGGTATGTTTGATGATTGGAGGGGGTATGATCAACATGCCAAATTGCAGCCCTCTACCCTCATTAGTTTTTGAGAGCTGAGGACGGACAGACTAATAGCCATCTCAATCATTTTCTTTTCCAGAGACCTAGAAGAGAAGCATGATGAAAGAGAGACCCAAGTAAAAGCGACTCAAAGATGAGACTTAAGTTGAACACAAAAGCTTCAAGAACTGGGGACATCACAAAGAACTAAAACTCCGCTGGGAGTTCATTTTCGACAATCGGGAACAGACGCTGTTGACCTGGACACTACCTGGGACGAAGGGAGCCGGCTGGATCTCACAGATGACGTCAATCGATTATTACCTTGAGTCAGGTGAGTTGAAGGACTTTTGAACCTCTCAAAAGAAATACGAGAGATAATTGGCTGTAACTGTTTTCCTTTAGAACTTGATACACGGCCTCGCTGTAAGTCATCTGGAATACCAGCTTGAGAACATTTTGAAATGTGATATTGAGGAGAATATTCGAGCGCCAATGATTACGTGAAACTTTATTCTACAGGTGGGTTCTACCTGGTAACGGCTTCTTTTATTTCAGTTAGACAATTGAGAGTCATCTTAGATATTGCTAGGAAAGCAAAATACCATCCATGAACTTTGCAATAACTGAATGCTGTAGGATTTTATAAAATCCTAATTCTAACCACATGACTAACAAGGACGCAATGCGTTGTCTACTAAAGATTATGCAATTAAACATTTGGTATTTCATTATCAACATTTGGTCAATCTAATTCAAAGTTATACAGCAGCAGTGTTAATCATTAAACCTTTTGGTATTTCATGATTGATATTAGCTAATTATTATTTCACATCCGAATTGTGCTTAATATGATTCATGTTAGGATTTGACTTAATTTTTATTCCTCATTCAGTATTGTACATCTATCATTTAGTTTCCACAGTTTCTGTCTATGGTAGCTAATAACGCCTCTTAAATTTATTGAGAGGAATGAAAACTATATATAGCCAGTCGTCTGTTATGCTATGGCATAGTGTCATTTTTAAGATTTTGTTCTATTTTTCAGGTAACTTCGTGGCCTTATTAAACCCATAGTATAATTTTTAAGATTTTATTCTATTTTTCCAGGTATCTTAGTGGTCTGATTAAACACAGTATCATTTTTAAGATGTTATTCAATTTTTTCAGGTAACTTCGTGGCATGATTAAACAAAGTCTTCAAAGATAAGATTAAAAGTAGACTGACTGACGGTAAAAAAAAGAAAAAAGTAATGACACCCACAAACTAAAAGTTAGTCTGAGAAGAGATTAGTCTAAGACGCCAATCTTGGTTCCTCCGTTTCCTCAAGACCTAGTACTAGCTCGTGTACTAAACCATTTGATTTCAGAAGGAAGAACTTATCATCGACTGTCATTTCAAACACGTTCGTGGAGGCGTGCTTCCAAGGATATGCCAAGCAAGAATAATAGTAAGAACAAGCATCGTCTAGTTCCTCGTAAAACCCAGGACGCGTGTGGCTCGGCGCCACAAACGAGGTTCCAGGACCCCCTTCGCTTCCTCTTGAATTTTAGATGGGTTTAGTCCCCAAATGAAAGACATTAAAAGGACGAGGGGGTGGGATGGAAGGGGGAAGAGAGCGGGGTGGGGTATTGGGGGTGGGTGGGGCTGGAGTGTTAAGGGTTAAACAGACTCGTAAACAATACGGTGATTTCTGACGAAGAGCAAAATGACAAAAGATGATGTTTACATGATGCTCACGGGGCGGGGTGGAAGAGGGGTGGAGGGGTGGGTGGGGGCGGGGAGAGATTTGAACTGAACGGTTATAGCGGGCAATGAGTGATATTACCTTAGAGCCAAAAAGAATTAATGTAAGTTTGATCAGTGATGACACGCAAAACTGAAAGCCGTAAATAATCATAAATCAAAACATTTGAAAGAAAGTTAAGAAACGTTTGCCATAATAATTCAGGAAATAGAAAACATAGCAAACAAAAGGTCTAAACATTTTTACTGAGAAAACAAACCAGAGAGAGAGAGAGAGAGAGAGAGAGAGAGAGAGAGAGACTAAAATTTATTGGACATTTTCAATTTGCTTGCTGGATGCAAAATTCCTAATTAATTGAATTGAATATACTGTATATCAACGCTAATCCGATTCTAATTACATCCAGCCAGAAATCTGAATGAGATTTTTTTTTTTGCGCAAAAGTTATTATAACGGAATTAGGAACTGAATTATGCGTCCAACGACGGAACCTGAATCAAGAAAATCAATCGCTGCTGCTTTGCATAACGATGCGATCGAAAGAGGGAGACGACGGAGAGGAATGGATGGAGAGACAGAGATCAGACAGAAAGGCCGATAAATAGACAGGTAAGTTTTCCGGGGGAGATATTATTATTATTTATTATTATTATTATTCATTATTATTATTATTATTATTATTATTCAGAAGATGAACCTTACTCATATGGAACAAAACCCACCGAAAGGGCCATTGACTTAAAATCCATATATATATATATATATATATATATATATATATATATATATATATATATATGTATATATATATATATAAGTATATATATATATATTATATATATATATATATATATATATATGCACCTGTGTATTTCACAAGGAAGGCAGAAAATATAAAAACTTAAAGAGAGAGAGAGAGAGAGAGAGAGAGAGAGAGAGATGAGAGAGAGAGAGAGACTGGGATGTGTAAGTGAAATAAAAAAAAATAGATAGAAAACGTACGAGTGAATATATTCATGAAATACAAAATTCAAATAAAAAATAAGAAAGAAAAAAATAACAAACTCGAAGAATATCACGGAAGACAATAAAACGACGATGGAGAGAGAGAGAGGCAGAGTCCGCAAAGGAGAGAGAAACACCTTACTCATGTTTCCCTCTCTGGCAAATGGATTCTTTTACGGTATCATTATCGCCTCTTTTCCTTCGTCTTTTTATTCGTCTTGGCAAGACCTACATTTCGTAACACCAGGGTCCCCCTCCCCCTATCTCCCACCTCCCACCGGAAGCAAAGTTCTCCAAACAAAGTCGTGAATTTCAAGTGACACGGAATGAGACTAGGTTTTGAGTGCGATGCTTCAGGATCGATGGCTGTAACGTATTTTCCCGATTTGCTTAGTGACTCAATCTGCCGCGATTCTCTCACTTTAAGGTAAGAATTAGACCATCATCATTCCCTTACGTATGTCTTCTATTGACGCAGAAATAAAATCCCGGCGGATGACGCCAAATAACGCGATGTCCCTGATGCGGAAATTGATCGATGGCTTTTCCCGCCATTTCTCTCGTCACTCGCCGAGCTCAGGTCACGTGGGCCATGACGTCACGCTCAAGTTGCACGCTAGGGACGTCACGTTGGCGGGAAACCTGTGTCGGCGAATCAGATAATGCGATGTGACACTGTGCCTCTCTTTTGCCTCTTTTCCCACCGCATTTACGGTTTGCGTTTGAAAACCGCTGCATTTTTTCTGAAGCGCGTTAAGTAAATAATAATAATGCTAATCTCGATTCTCCATGAATGTGCTTCTTCCAGTGTGTTACGACGTTAGTCTAGGGTTTATGAACCCAACGTTTAGATTTGCGCCTTAGACCGAATTTCGAGATGGTACTCATTACATAATAATTTTTTTTTCTTTTAATTCAAAATAATTTTTGAACACCAATAATGCTATAGCAAATCTAAACTACGGACAACTGACTGTGTTGAGCACTGGGTCTAATAGTATCAACCGGCACGAACACAGAGTCATGTAACCTTACGTGTGTGTGTGTGTGCGCGCGTGTGTATTGTAAGAGAGTGTGTGTGCGTGTGTACGTTTGTGTGTGTTGTGTGTTTGTGTTCGCGTGTGTCTAGGAAAATGCAATGTGCTCGTAAAAAAAAAAAACAAAAAAAAAAAATCAACTTTACACAAAAGACTGAGATTCTAACACTCTTAATGATTTAAATCATGAGACACTTTAGTCTCAGAAAGCGAAGAAGGACTCGTTCTTTTCTCTAAATGTATTTACTTATAGTGATCTCTCTGGACCCCTACCGTCTTCTGTAATAGGCCTATTAGGTTCAATAGGCCTACGGCGTTGCTTCTGGTGGTAATGAATCTAATTATGCGTTCTGGGTACTACTCTCCATGTGCTATATCAAACCCTCCAGGAGTATCGATCTGATATTTTTCTATAATTGTTTATTGCTTATTAATGGATTGTTTACAGCAGGCTCCTTACGCTAAGTTTTAAATATAATTTTGAAATAGTATTGGTTGTTAAAAGACTTCATATTCACCTAAAGTATTATGTCACCATCATCCTACATTCATGTGATCCTTACGCAGTTCTTCAGGCAATCTAATCTCTCTCTCTCTCTCTCTCTCTCTCTCTTTAGCCCTTTTCAATCACCACTTTCCGTGGTTCTCCGTGACGCATAACCAATGCCATTTCTCTTCGGTTTCGCAACCTTTGTGACCGCCCTCACCTCTCTCTAAAGGAAAAATTATTCTTGATGTTTTGCGTGTGGGGTTGGGGGGCTGTTGCGGGGGAGATGAGTGGGCGGCATTTAATTCTTTAAAATCAACCAGGTAAAAGTAAAGGGCTGCAATTATATGCACCTGTAAATTCTCTCTCTTTCTCTCTCTCTCTCTCTCTCTCTCTCTCTCCACACACACAAACACACCCACGTATGCACACACCCATATATACCATATATATGTATGTATGATATATATATATATATATATATATATATATATATATATATATATATATATATATATATATATATATATATATATATATATATATATATACTACATAATAGGTATAAGGGTACGGTCCTATAGCGCTTAGAAATTTGACGTATTCAAACCATCTTTCTGCAAAAAGCGCTAGAAATAAACTCTCGGGAGGTAATCCCTCATAAAACTCGTAAGAGGATTACAACTTCAGGGCAGTATATTTTCCCCTTTAATGATCACTTCAGGAAACTGTCTTTGGTCACTGAAAATTCAGCTTTGCGCATTGGGAAATCTTCGTGGTGATTGCCACTCGAGAGGAGAGAGAGAGAGAGAGAGAGAGAGAGAGAGAGAGAGAGAGAGAGAGAGAGAGAGAGAGAGAGAGAGAGAGACTTTCTTTGTGTGTAATACCGATTTTCATTTTAGTCTATATTAAATTGATATCTTTGTTCCCAATACCTATCAGCGGAGAATTTCATTTTGAATAGACTGCGTGCGTCTCTTCAGAGATATATATTTATATCAGTTGAAAGATATTTTTCAACTTTGGTTAATTTTAACCTTTAGTAACAGGTGCTATACCAGTCTGATGGATCTCTTTTGCTTCGCAGCCAATCTAGAATAAAAATAAAATCCCTAGAAGAGGAAGAAGAAGAAGAAGAAGAAGAAGAAGAAGAAGAAGAGGAGGAGGAGGAAAGATATGATAACATTGATGATAATTTCGATGATAACAACCTTAATAACTTACAATGATAACATGTGATTCTCTCCGACACTGCCTGCTAAGGACTGAAGCGTCCATATATCTTGAAAATGTACTCTGCACAGGTACCCCCACCCCCCTACCTTATTCGTTTTAGAGTGAGCACACTTCTTCTCACCCTTTATGATCATCTTGAATGTGAGTAGATCCAAAGGAATGAATTGAGTGTGAACGTCCTTAAAAAAAGATTTCTTGAGAAAAGAAAAGACGGATTTAAATGTTTTCTATTGAAAGGATCTTTCAGATTACTGATCTTTTAGATGTTTTTTCAAAGCATAGCAAAGTACCCACAACTACGTATAAGGAAGTTTCGTTGATTATATTAACTGATTTTTCCCGAGTGATTTTTTCTCTCACACAGTTATAAGAAAAAATTTATTTCTCTCTCTCTCTCTCTCTTCCAAAAGAGAACTTTTGTGGGTTACTTTACGTCTGTTTTAAAATTCTCTCTCTCTCTCTCTCTCTCTCTCTCTCTCTCTCTCTCTCTTCCAAAAAGAGAATCTCTAGGTCACTCTAAGTCAGTTATGAATTTCTCTCTCTCTCTCTCTCTCTTCCAAAAAGAGAATCTCTGAAGGTCACTCTCTCTCTCTCTCTAAAAAGAGAATCTCTATTGGTCACTCTAAGTCAGTTATGAATATGAATTTCTCTCTCTCTCTCTCTCTCTCTCTCTCTCTCTCTCTCTCTCTCTCTCTCTCGTAGTAGTATAGTAGTAGTAGTAGTAGTAGTCATCTTGCTTGGGTGAGACGTTCCTGCGCGAAGTCAGATAATCAACAGATATCACAAGTTTAACATACGTCTAGAATTTGAGAAATATCTAGAAGTGTTCGTGAACTATCGGTGATAAGATTAGTGGTGAAAATAGTAGGATAAAGCGTCTTCTAAGTTAGTTTATCAAGAAATGTAAATACTGTAAATCAGTAACAAGAGGGCGAGTAAGTTCCAACTCGCGGATGGCGAGATTTAGCGTGCTTGGTCAGATTCGCAATACATGATGGTAGCAGGAAGGGAACTGGCATCCTGATCTTGATATGAGATCAGCAACAGTCCATAAACAAAAGATACAAAACAGCCTTCATAGATATACTTAGTAAGGATACAATCCTTCAAACTGGAACAAAAATCAACTGAAAACATCTGTTAGGAATCTTGAAAATAATTGAAGAAAAGTTCCAATAAAAATCCAAGTGGTCAAGAGACTCATAAAGAAAATCTACATGAACCAACATATCCGACAAAGAAAATGATAAGGTGAACCTTGTTAATATCCTAATTGATGCATTAGTAAAAGGAATGCCAAAATTCATGGTAAACTGTGTAAGGTGTGATAGCATAGTTAGGGAATCCAGAAACCTAATCAGAAAATGTGCTGCATAAGCAACACTTCCGACCCATCCACAGTTGTGCTGGGTAATGCAAGATATGATAAAAGACACAAGAATTTTTTGCTCAAGATGTCTACCATGGATAGACATGTTATTAAATCAAGATGAATGTACAAATAGTTGAGGATGAAGAATAAGAAGAAGAAGAAGGAGAGAGGAAGAAGAAGAAGAAGAAGAATAAGAAGAGGCGTAAGAAGAAAAGTAAACAAAACTGAAATGACAGAAAAAGATAAGGAACAAGAACAAGATAAAAGTATGATGCAGAGATACTATCGATACTACATATGAGGCTATAAAGCAGCATACCTACGAAGAAATAAATTACGATATGACAACACAAAAGAAAATGCCGAAGAGGCTCTACCCAGATCACAATGACGAAAGAGGAAAAAAAAATATACAGAAAAGACAAAGTCTGCAACCTTTTGAAAAGAGGGAATTGCAGATTAGGAGAAAAATGTTACTACAAACATCCTAAGGTATGTCACAACTATGAAATATATGTAAATGTGCATACCTAGATGGCTATGAGGATGATTGCAGAGATCTACATTCAAAATATGCAAAAACCTAAAGAAGGAAAAGGATGTAAGTTCGATTCAAAAAATGTAAATATATGGCACCCTGTAGCCATGAAAAATAATCAAATAAATAACCACCAATCAAGTAATAATAAAATCCAAAATAAGAAAGAAACAAATAAAGAGAGGAATGAAGAATATCAGGTAAAAGAAAAAAAACAACAAGCCATCAACGAGATATGCAGAGGTGTCAGCAAAAAATTTCAATGCATCAGCTCCAAGATTCTACTCAAGAGATAATAACTGTTTTTATTATGCAAGAGGATAGTGCATATATGGAGAAAATTGCAGATTCAGACACAAAATGAATAATTATGATGATGAAGGAAGAACAAATATTATGGAAAAGTTGGATTTTTAATGTCAGAATTTCTGGAAATGAAAAAAAGAACAACATACCAGAACAGGAAAAGAGACATGGGAAAATCCTTATTATTACCAATATTAAATGAAGGAGAAAACACAAACGCAAACCATCATAGTGATGAATGCGCAGGGTTTAGTTACGAGTAACTCAAAAAGAAAAAAATAGAGTACTTAGAAGAACTAACCCAAATTGAAAGAAAATAGATATAATGAATATAAGTGAAACCTGGTATTCCCAAGAGACTGGGAATGATGATCAAATAAAAGGGTTCCAAACTTATAGATCAGATAGAAAAAATAGGAATCAGGGGGAACCGCAATATATGGAAAGACAAAAAACAAGGAAAAATATATGAGAAATATAGTAACTCAGAATGTGTAAAACTAATAGCGGTTATGAAATTTTTGAATCTGAAAAATTAATGGAACGTAGTAATATAATAGCCCTACCTAATACGTAAAGAGTTTGACTTAATAATAGGAAAAATTGGGAATGATGATATGTTAAAGAAATCACAAGGACTGGACTATTTCCTCCTATCTGGGAGACTTCAACTTTCCTTTCGGTTAGACTGGAAAGGAACTAATAGGAGATTGGGTGGATGTACCTTATACATTATAAAAAAGAAGAGAGTAATAGTAGTGCAGAAGATAAGAGGCAATTCGAAAAAAAACGCTCTTAATTAATATGGCTACTAGAAATACAACATTCAAACAAATAAATCACCTCGCCAAACAAGAAAGGAAAATACTTTTAGAACCTAGTATTTGTGAACGAGATGAATTAATGTTAAATGAAATAATAGGTTTAAATAATGCGAGTATTTCAGACCATAATGTCATAGAATTAACCAGTCCATTCCAAAGCAAGTGAAAAACAGAGATAAAGCAATGAAATGAAAACAAGTGGGAAGGAAGTAGGAAAAATACAACTTCTTACAGTAAAAATATAAAATAGGTCAGAAATAAAACGTGAAAAGAATTAACAAAAGATTGGGGATAACACATTTTTCCGTAAGTTGATGAACATAAAGGTAAATATCGGAACAGATATTATATAAAATATTGAGAGAAAATAGTGGATAAATTATATACCGAAGAAAGAAAAGTAAATATCAGTCATGCATACCAAGAGACAGAAGGATCTTTTTGTTCCAAGAAAATCAGAAAGTGGAAAAAAAGGAACAAGGTCTTGCAAAAGAAAAAAATGCGATTGGAAAGATTATAGAACTAAAAAGTAAGAATAAAATAAAAGCAGACCAAAAGATTATACAAATCAAAAGAAAATGAAAAAACAACGGGGCACTTTGGAAGAAAAAAACCCTATGTAAATAATCAAGCAAAGAATCCCAAACTATTATACTCATATGCGAAGAAAGATGAATAAAAAGAAGTAATAGAAATAGGCCCTCTGGAGAATTGAAGGGAGATTAACGAATGGAAAAAAAGGGAAATTTGCCCAACATATTGGCAGAACGAATAATAAGAGAACAATTCCACCCCCTAGAATAGATAATGAACAGATCAATGATATAGAAGTAAGGGAATGAAAATAGTGAATATTTAGCTGACATAGATATTAATGAAGCTGAATATTGTGCAGGGCTATTAATGAAATAATTAAAAATGGGAGCTGCTTGCAGGGTGCCATGATGGAGTGCATGCCTATTTTGTTAAAGGAAAGTGAATTTCATTCTATCGACAAAGCCCCACTTGCAATATTATTAAGAACAAAAGTGTAAGATAAAGGCAAGATTTATGATGAGCCAACAAATTGAGCATGTAGATTACCCCTACTTTCAAAAGTGGATGCAAAAGACTAAAGGCAAAGTAATTTATAGGCCCCTGTGCAGTCTAACATCAACATATTATGAAAGTGTATGAAAGGGAATGGAATAGAAAAAAAATTATTATTGCAAACATTTAATAAAAAATAAATTTGGTTTAATAAAGGACAATCATGGTTTCGTACCCGGAAAAAGTACACCAAACCCAACCTGTTAGTCCACCAGTGAGAAACATATTCATTCAAAAATATTGAAAAGCGGAAATGAACAGATTGGTTTGGTTTATTTAGGACTTTTGGCCAAAAAGCTTTTGACGAAGTATACCATCGGATAATTTTTTAAGCGAGAAAAATTAGAAAAACACAAATCGTAGGGGGATAAAGTAGGAAGATGGTTCAAAATAATTTTTACACAACAGAAACAGATAGTTATTGCAAACGACGCGGAAAATCAGATGAAGACCAAGGTTAATGATCCGGTTTGTGCCAGCAAGGTACGGGGTTGTTTTAGCTGCAATACTGTTTGTTATTATGATTGAAGACCATAGACAGTAATGTTAAGGAATTCGGTAGTGAGTGGTTTCGCATATGACAAACAAGAATAAGTAGGCAGAAATTACTTTGTGATGAAGATAGGTAACGCTCTACAAAGAGAACCTAACCAAAGTAATATGGATTGGGTGGCTAGCACGTAAAACATAGGATGGTATTTAAACTCTGATAAACATTTGAATTCAATAAATTATTGGAGAAACAGAGAAAGAAAGCTATCTGCCATATAGGGGGCGCCTAATAATGAGACAATACAAATGAAGGAAAGCCAGTTAAAGACCGCTTGGTGGGTGATGATGAATAGGAAACATGTTATGCAATGATCAAAATAGCAATTCCTGTTGGCAAAATGTAAAGCCAAAAATGGGTAAATGTTGTTACGGCAACTTCAAAACAATAGAAAAGCTTGAACACATGATTATGCTTTATAAAAACATATGTTCGGTAGTCCAATTGATATTGCAATATTGATATGGTACCCACACTAGTCAAAAGGAATCTTGGCACAAATTAGAGAGTTGTTACAAAGGTGGTCCCATTTACAGCTTAGAATAGAAGAAGTTAAAGGCACCTTGACTACTGGGTGAAACAGACTACAATCCTTCAAAATTATATAGTTCTAGAAAGGAGAATAAGAACGCTTACATGAATAATTCAGGCATGTGTAAAACAGATAGAAGGAATAGCAGAAAATATCATGGAAACTAAAAATCATCAGAAAAGAGCAAGACAGAGGTAGATTTGTAATAGTAGCCCAAAAACTATAACCAGGCAAAAAATGAAAAATGAAAAGGAAAGCACACAAGGACCATTAATCCAGCATAACGCAACCAGCCATCGATAATGCAAGGCGTCTATTCAATGCGTTGCCCAGCTCATCTTGCGGTAATCTATCAGGACGTGAGCGTTAGATGTGTTTGTTAAGCAATCAAGCTCGACAAATATCTAAAACTGGAACTGCATCCCAGAAACCATCCAATATTGGAAGATGCAAAAATATACCGGAAGATGTACTATGCAAACTCCTTGGTTAGAACATTTAGAGGTGCCTCACAGTGAGGGACCTGGGGTGCCAACCCGAACAAGATGTAAGGTCTGTAAGGTAATGGTTCTCTCTCTCCTCTCTCTCTCTCTCTTCTTCCCACATCCGTTATCCATGGAGCCTCACACCGTGCAGGCGGTAAAAGGTAACCTAATTTTAGATACTTTAGCTATGTTTTCATCTTAGGCAAAGAAAAGCACCAGGTTTTGGCCCCTCCCCTAACCCCCCCCCCCCCCCCCCCGTAGGTTCAGTAGTTGCCAAGTGTTCCTATAATAGAGCTGTTCTCTTCAAGCCATTGTGGCCGATTAAGAATTCAGGTAGATATATAAATCCCCTTTAGCGACCTATTAATAACTGAGATAATGGATGAGAGGAGATCGGCTAAGAATTTTCAATTCTGTATGCTCATGTATCAGGGGTGAGTTGGATTATATATATATATATATATATATATATATATATATATATATATATATATATATATATACATACATACAATGTATAATAAAAAATACAAAGGCTTCTCTACGTGACAACAGACATGAAGATGAGATACTGATGCCTGTGAAACATGTATA
>NC_061106.1:19861104-19878604 GCF_015104395.2 Macrobrachium nipponense
CTAAATATGGTTCAGACTATATTAAGACAGGCGTTGATTAGCAGGCAGACTAATATAATGTAAGAATACAGCTACATACGTATGTATATATATATATACATATATATATATATATATATATATATAGTATATATATATAAGTGTGTGTGTACGTATATATATATATATAATATATCTATATAATATATATGTATATATATATATATATATTATATATATATATCTATATATCTATATATATATATATATATATATATATATATATATATATCTTATATTATATATGATATATATATATATATATATTATATATAGTATATATATTGTATATATATTATATATATTATATATATATATATTATATATATATTTATAGATATATGTATGTAATATATCATATATGTATAATGATATATTAGAATATATAATATATTATATATATATATACTATATGTATAATATATATACATATACCTATAATATATATATTGTAGATACTCATAATATATGTATATATATATAATGTGTGTATGTGTGAAATCGCATGTTAATATCTACAAGGACAAAAGCGAAGTAAATTGAATTCACCCATGAATCCTCATTAAAAAAAACAAAAAAACTTTGTGAAGTCCTTTCGTTTCCACGCTTCCCAAACAAATGTGTATAAGTAGGCTTTGTCTTCCGCAGCAAATTCCTTGTAGGTCTTCAGCCATGTTTGTCAACTATCGTTGTCTCTCTACCACATAATAGGGAAGATGATCTCAAGCAGCCCAGTAAGCATAAAATTTACTGTTTTTTGCTCAACTAAAATTTGTGTAATGCTTCATTCTGTTTTCGTTTCAGATACATAAAACGCCAAGTTGGTGATTTTTCATTTTGATATTTAAACTAAGCACATCACTGACGAGTATACATGAACAAGGAGTTGTAAGCTCATAACATTTCCTCTGACTCAATACGATCTCTATTTTGTATGATCACACCTCTAAACTTGAATGCTCAAATCTATATACATACATCCGCATAAATAAAGACTCATTTCATGGATTCACAGGAAAATTCACCCGCAATAGACGGATGAGTTTTTCGTGTACAAAGTCAGTAAAAATTATATGAAATAAATTGCATTTTTTGATGGGCTCATAGACATTCTCCATCCGAAGAGAAGGAAGGCCCAAGAAATTCATCCATTTTGAATAATGATCCAAAAAAGTAAAGATAAAAAGAACTTCTTTCCTTGACTTGCATTTAAGCGAAAATTGGAAAAAGAATAGCGAATGAAAGACTTGAAAAGTTTCAAATCATGTATGATTTTAGGAAAAACTAGAAACCCTCAGCGAATCAAAGAAAGCAGATGTTTAGACGTATTATTATAGGACTTTGTCAGTCCAAAAGAGAACGAGGGATTCCTGAATGCAGACTTGCAATCGCATAGACATAAACAAGAACAACGAAAGCAAATGAATTCTGTCGCATGAGCAATCGAGAAAACGATAAAACTCCGAAGCGAAGTGTAATAAGATTTGCAAAGTAGATGTTTCTCTAGCTTCTTAGATGACAGAAAGCTGCAACCCCATTTCGTAGGGCGTCACAGGATAGCATAAAAGAACAGAGTAGAATAAATTTTAGACAGACACGTCACTTACTTTTTATGTAACGTGGAGATGTTACGTGCTTTTCAGGTCTCACATAACGTATGATTAAAGTTATTTTTTTAATAACAATGGAGACGTCACTTTCAAAGCCCACGGAAAATTATATTTGCGAAAAAGAAGATGGGAGATTGAACGCGCTGTGTTGCTTACAAAATGGCAATGGGCTCATGACAGAGGAAAATTAAATATATCTTAGTTTTACCAGACCACTGAGCTGATTAACAGCTCTCCTAGGCCTGGCCCGAAGGATTTGACATATTTTTACGTGACTAGGAACCAATTGGTTACCTAGCAACGGGACCTGCAGCTTATTGTGGGATCCGAGCCACATTGTATCGAGAAATGAATTTCTATCACCAGAAATAAATTCCTCTGGTTCCGCGTAGGCCGAGCCGAGAATCGAACTTTGGACCACCGGAATGGTAGCCGAGAGCGAAATGCACTCGGCCAACGTGGAACTTCATGACAGAGGAAAGAAAAATGGCCACGCGCGACCAATGCACGCCTCTTGAAAGCCAAAAGGTTATTATCTCCTTGAGAACATAGGTAGCGAGAAAGTTCTCAAGCTGATGAGCGGAACGTAAGAATGCTGGGAAATTACCGTAGCCATATCACGGAATGAAATATGAAATTTAGGCCGAAGACAAGGGATATTGAGAGTAGAAAGGCTTGAAAGGTGTAACAGGAGGAAGACCTCGCAATTGCAATATGAAACAACTGTTGGGAGAAGGTGGAAGGCAAGATGGAGGTACAGTAAAAGTAATAAAAGGAGCTGCAGCTAAAGGACGAAGGGACTGCTGCAAAGAACCTTATGTAATGCCTACAGTTCGCCGAGTGATGTGCACTGACGGCACTAGCCACCTACGGGAATCATCGAGAGAAATATGATGACATAGATGACGTTAATGCAGAAATCTCTATAACTGCAGGGTCAAGAAGGGGTGTGGGGGGTGGGGGTGGGGGTGGGGGGCGTGGAAAGTGCTATAAAGAAGAAGGAACATTTTTCAGAAAGTACAAATCAAAACACTATAAAATACAATAACCAGTATGTAGAATAAAAACAAGACATAGAAAGATGACACCTAAATTTCAAGTAGTTTGAGATAATCAAGATAAGACAATTTCAAGAAAAAGATAACCTGCTTCGTTGAAGATGCAAGGAGTAGGTAATATGGGCATAGATTACAGAAAATAACACACGATTAGAGCGGCCAAGTGAAGAGGGGCCGGTGTCATCAGGATTAGTAAAAGAATTTCCCTAGAATCAGATAATGAGAGACTGGGATTTTCAAAACTCCCGTTGCCTGAGATCTATTCATCCCTCTCTATGGTAGCTCTACGGTGTATTTTCCTGATAGATTTATGGACAGTGCCCCACAGCGATTGTGAGCTTAGATTTTCAAAATATGTTTATTACTCTCACTCTCTCTCTCTCTCTCTCTCTACATATATATAAATATATAATAAACAACTCACTATATATATATATATATATATATATATATACTATATATATATATGTATATATATATATTATATATATATATATATATATATATGTGTGTATACATATACATATATATACATATATGCATATATAATATATATACATACATACATATATATATATATATAATGTATATATATATATATATATATATATATATATATATATATATATATATATATATATAATAACAATTTGCCCACCTCTCGGACCTCCATCTATCACCAGTGCCCGAACACTGGGGCAATGCGTCGTAACGTCCCAAGGCTCGGGATTGGTCCCGACCCTCTCTTATAATGCAATAACTATTGACAGTATACAAGTATTCTAGTTTATGAATACTCTACATCTATACGATAGTTTATAGATGTTCTATATCTGTACGCTAGATGATAGATGATCTGTATCTACATACACACTAGTTTATAGATGATCTACGTATATCAGTTATACTTGTGACTTCTCTTGCCTTACCTGAGGTATATCATTGTAATGCGTTATTTTTACCAGAAAGATAACAGGTAAACGAAGCTATCTATGGAACAAGACGACCCGAAACAGAAAGGAGATTTATTTATAAAATCAATAGAACTTTACTTTGATTAGCGTCAAGGCTAAATGTATTTCCTACAGCTACAGCGATTAATCGAGAATAGCGTCAGCTTAAGATTTCCATGAAATTCAATAGAGTTGCTAAATCCGTTTATTGCCAGAATAGAGTTTTTATTTATCTATAGATTTATTTATTTTACTTTTTCATTCGTGCAAAAGAGAATAGGCCGCGTTGAAGTTTCACATCTACCTTGAAAGTTATTCTGCAGAAATCAAATTAGCTTTAAAATGTCTCGAAATAATGAAATGAATAAATCTGGATAGTGGTGTAGATATAAGCTTCGAAAAATAAAAAAGGGGAAACTGCAATGGACAGTATTAAACCTTTCGGAATTAAGAAAAACGAAATAAAACGCAAAAAGTGCCGTGAAATTAAATATATATATATTTAAGTTCATAAAGACAGATTGACAATGTAGAAAGAAACTAGAGATATTCAGAAAGTAAAGTATATTCAAGGACGAATGGAAAGGAAATACCTTTTAATAATAAAAATAAAGACTTTTTAAAACGTTTAAAAGTCGATGACAGAGGCAAGAAAGCATAACATCCCCCACCCCCAACACACACACGTACATAAACCATTGAAAAGAGCCAATGGAGATCTAGATTATAACTCAATTCATATATAAATAGGTGACAAATTAATTAATTAATATATATACATATGTATGTAAATATGTATGTATATATATACATACAATACATTTTAAACATATATATTTATATATAACATCAATATATGGATTATATATATATATATATATTATATATATATATATATATATATTATATATATTACGAGTTCGAAAACCCCAAAAAAAACCCAGAGCGAAAAGAACGCACTCACACGCAAATTCGCCCGAAGAAAACGACCGCCATTTAATAGAATTTCCAAACACGTGGTAAAATCTTATCAACACATCTGAAATCTCCAACTCCTCCTCCTCCTCCTCTTCCTCCTACTCCTACTCCTACTCCCCAGGATCAATACGGGGGAGTCCAAGGACGCTTCCCACCGATATCTGTTGTAAGTTCTGTTGAATTCGTACAACAGACAGCACGACGGCGGCGCTGTGAAGCTCATGGAATGAGGGGGAATGTAGGAGATCGTGTTTTCGCGTTGTATGAGGAACATCGTCAAATTAGGAAGATGAGAGAGAGAGAGAGGCGCGAAAAAATGGTAAGCATGAGCGTGTGAGCTGCATGGGGAGAAAGGTGTGCGTCCAGGGTTGCTCTCTCTCTCTCTCTCTCTCTCTCTCTCTCTCTCTCTCTCTTTTCGAGTCTGTCTCTTTCTGTCTGCCTGAATCTCTCTCTCTTTCAGCCCATCGCTCTGCCTCAATCTGTCTCTCTGGCTTCGCTGCTCTCTCTCTCCGTTTCATCCCCAAGCTCTACCCCAATCTGTAGCTCTCTCTCTCTCTCTCTTTCTCTCCATAACATTTATTTACTTTACCTCTCTCTCTCACTCTCCATGACATTCATTTAGTTTATCACCATCTCTCTCTGTCTCTCTCTCTCTCTCTGTCTCTCTCCCTTCTCCACTCATTACAGCCAACGTTACTTTTCCTCCCGAAAATTTATTCTCTGTGTCATGACCTCTCTCTCTCTCTCTCTCTCTCTCTCTCTCTCTCTCTCTGGACTACTTTGTACTTGTCGTGTAATCGGTGCGATATGATTTCCAATAAAGTGAAAGTGATCCTCGTGGGCGACTGCTACTGCCATTTTATTACAAAAGTTCATTCCTACGCCCGAAACCTTAGTACTATATTCCGCTGCTCCATTCTTTTCCAAGAATATCTCCTTAATAACAAACACTTTTTTCCTATCTCCCGAATTTCTTTGGTGAAGAAATTTAATTGTGAAAAAATGGGAGACAAATATGGGATGAGGGATTTTACGTCATATTGGAGATCGTTCTGGTACGAAGGTTTCCATCAAAAGGATTTTAAGTCTTTGAATAAGATTGTGATTCGTGAATTTACCCACTTTAAACCAAGACGTTTTTAAAAAAGCGACACACACACACACACACACACGTGTGTGTGTGTATGTATATGTTTGAATATTTATATATACATATATAAAAGTTAGGAAGAAATATACAGGTGAGGCGCAAACAAAAAAAATGGTCATTCTCATCACAACAGTTATGGTAACTATTACTCTATGAAACTACATATCAACGCATAACCAGACCTCTCTGTAACGCCAACGCCAATATTATATAGTGTATATATATTATATATATATATATAGAGAGAGTTAGAGAGAGAGAGAGAGAGAGAGAGAGAGAGAGAGAGAGAGAGCTGGGCTCCTCCCCCTACACACTTTCCTACGCAGAAGTGCGCCTCTACTTCTTCTCTCTCCTTCTTCCTACGCGGACAGACGCCCACGGCCACATCCAAAATGTTTTAGCATTAAACTGACAATTCCAGCGGGACGCCCACGCGAACTTTCCACCTAAACACATGTCTTGGTGCGAACGCCGCCCCCGTGTGTGTTTTAAACATCCATATGCATGAGTATTTGCCGGTTGAAAAGGCGCCCCTTAAAAATGATTATACGTTACTTGCAGGCTCGTTTTCTTACAGAAAAATATGAGCACATAATATATATATATCATATACAATATATATATATATATACATATATATATATATATATATATATATATATATATATATATATATATATATATATATATATCGCAAGGAAGATGCAGACAGAGCAGATGCAAAGAACGCCTTTTTATGTACATTAAACCAGAGCTATATAAACACTGTCCGACTCTCACACACTTATGTAATACATTGAAACTTATTTGTAAGCATATTAATGCTAACAATTTTCTCTTTATTCTCTCTCAGTTTACCCTGACCCTCCTCCAATCAATCAATGGTATTCCATGAAACGAGCTGAAACGCGGCCTAGTGATCTCCGTTCAAGCAGCTCTTCGCTAGTTACCTGCTACCATCAAATTCCCCACTGTCTCTTACATAACGCTTAACTATCTCTCTCGATAATTACCTCCTTCCCTCTTGATGGAATAGAATGTCATGTTAATGATAAAGTACAAGAGCTGGGACCTATGAGGTCATTCAGCGTTGATAAGGAAATTAAGCGTAAAAATGTTTGAAAGGTGTAACAGGAGGAAAACCTCTCAGTTGCTCTATGAAACAATTGTTAGGAGATGGTGGAAAGTAAGATGGAAGGAAGAGAAGATGAACGGACGTACAGTAAATGGAATGAAATGGTTTGCAGCTAGAAGGCCGAGGGGACGCTGCAAAGAGCCTTAAAAGTAACACCTACAGTGGACGGCAGGCCCCTCCTTGATTGAATACCTCTCTCCCTCTCCCTGAACATCACTGACTGAACGCCTCCCTCTTTTCACTAAATGTCCTAAATCATTATTGCCCTCATCCCCTCCCAACTGAATAAAAACATCCTACTCCCCTTGTTTGATAAATGAATCCTTCTCGTCAAACAATGATGAATAAACATATAGTTCACCTCGTCACTAAATTTCCATCCCACTCGTAAACACTCTCTTGAACAAAGGCTTCTCACCCGCCTTCACACACAGCTTTTTGCTTAGTCTACTTCCCACCCACTGATCTTATCGTGAATTAAAGCTTTCTTTCCGTCTAAACACATCAATCATTTAATAAATATTCTTTTTATTCGTAATGCAATCTTCTACCTCCTGTTAAATAACTTTCTACAACTCACTGAACACATCTGACTTTTTCGCTAGTACCATCTTCCGTTCCTCATGCTAAGCACCTCTATACTTTCGATGAACGCCATTTTATCATTAATTCTCAGCCCTTCCCTTTTTTTCCCTCCTGCCTTCCTTTTCATTAACCTCCCTCTCCTTAAAGCAACCTGTCATCTTTACTGTGTAGTGAAGGATATCTCACTTTTCTCTCCTCTTCAGACGTTTATGGTACTAATGCTCTTCCTCTCCCCTCTATTAAAACTCCTTTTATGACTAAAGCCATGTCTTAATTTATTCTCCATTCTATAGAAAATTTGAATGAAGTATTAAAATCAACGTGATCTCATGGGCCTCATACTATAAGTTCATTTCAAGGTTCTTATTTAAGGGTTTTCTCTTGCTGGTAGCGTCTGTTTGTTTGTTTGTATGGTGTTTTTGCGTTGCATAGAACCAGTGGTTATTCAGCAAAGGGACCAACGGCTTTACGTGACTTCCGAAACACGTCGAGAGTGAACTTCTATCACTGGTAGCGAGTCTGTATCAGTCCGATTCCTTAACGGAAGTGGTGCCTCTCAGAGATATATTCTCTCACCATCATTTGACCTTTGGCCTTTTTATATCCATCCCATTCATAGGTTGAGGATTTTACTCTTTCTTCATAGCTAAAATTCATTGCCTAATCTTTAGTGACGTGAGTAGCAACCATAAAACAGACAAACTGAACTTTCAGCGAGAAACTCAGGCGTATAGTACCAATGGCCCGAATGTCAGTTTCTAAGCAATGTCACTCCTTAGCAGCTCATTCAGATCCTTTTGTGACTAGACCTATTGCTCTTATATATGAATATATTTCCATCCCGACGTAAATTCGAATTTTTCCCACTGCTTACCGTGAATCATTACCAACACCCTCGTCTTCAAGATCCTCCTTGCTATGTGCCCCAGCCATTTGCATGAAGACATTGTACTACTCGTCAGTATTCCCTTTCAAACAGATTATATGAGGAAGACACGAACTCGTGATTCAACCTGGGAAATATGATAATACACATTTATTTCTCTTCAAACCTTTGAAATACGAGCGTTTAACTTCCTTCCTACAAGCAATTGATTATCACAGGCCTCATTTTAATGACATGGGTTATTACAAAAATCATTATTTACCTCTCGGTAGGCAGATTTGACAAGATATTCTTAAACAGCTGAACGCTTGCACGTTTAGTTGCGTTCAGTGGGTTGCTTTGAGCAAAGATGATTTAAGTTAAAGTTGCATTTTAACCAAATGATCTTTCGAAGTGACCATGTCATCTTTACTTAAGTAGTAAGCCACAATGAAAAGTGAGCTCGATATTATCATTTTGAATTCTGTAGGGCATCGAGTAACAATGCTTAAAAATGTAACCCTAGCCTACTTTTACAGAGTTGTTGAAAGTGACTAAAATAGCATAGAAGAGAGTAGAATAGAATATAGAAATTAGACCTGAGGCCAAGCGCTGGTACCTATGTGGTCATTCAGCGCTGAAATGGAAACTGACAGTCAATTGTTAGAAGATGGAGAGTAGGAGGAAAAAAGAGAATATTACCGTAGGTACAGTAAAAAGAATGAAAGGGATTGAAGCTAGGGACCGAAAGGATGCTGCAAAGAGCCCTAAGTAACGACTACAGTGCAGTAAATGAGGTGCGCCGATAGCACTACCTCCCTACGGTGTTGTTGAAAGTGACGATAAGGTAATAACACCAAGAATTTTTCATATGTAAATGAATAAACACACACATGCAAATACAAACACATATATAGTCTTTGTATTAATGCGTGCCACGTGTGTATGTGCTGTACACAAACATGCATCAAGTACATATTTGCATTTGAGTTACTCCGATACCAGACCACTCCTCCCATGACCAGGACACCTGCCACCCGCCCACCGACTTCCAAGAGGGCGGAGAAGAGGTTGGCCCAGAGAGAAGGTTACTTTGTAATTTGCATTTTCTTCTTACGTGGGCGTAAATAAATTCCTTGCTCAAGGGAATTCCGACTGAGGCGATTCTAATACATTTTCAGAGTTAAAAAGGATCAAAAGCCTGCTGCGATTGTTTACAGAAATCTCTCTCTCTCTCTCTCTCTCTCTCTCTCTCTCTCTCTCTCTCTCTCTCTCTCAAATGCAAATTACAAAGCATCCTTGGTCTCGAAGTAACTCATATACAAATCACACACACATATATATAGTAGATCGGTGAAAGGTTCAATGATTCAAAGGTGTTAGGAGGACATAAGAGGGGATATTAAAGGTCTTTAATATCCAGGGAGTAGGAGAATTCATTTAATGGAGAGACAAGACCACAGTTATATTTACGTAAATAAATTGAAATGTAAAACTTTAGTTGGCCAGGCCGCGCAACACCTTTTGCCCGGCCCATAATCCCTCCGCTAAGGTAAGTAGTTCCTTGACCTGACCCTCGTATGTAGTGTAGGTTAGGTTAGGTCAGGCCAAAACATATGCGCTAGCTTTGTAAAGTTTTACCAAAATATTATCTTACATCCGGCCGCCATCATGTCACACCATCTTGTTTGTATTCGTCCGCCAATTTTCTAGCAGACGATAGTCTTGGCCAACTAAACTGTAGGCGCTCCAACTGTATAAATAGCTTTCGGGAATCTGTTCGGTTCCCCTTTCCAATCTGAAACGTTGACGCGACACTCCAACCACGCAAACATGAAAGGACTAAAAACAAGCGAATTGTTAATAAACTATGGAACCGGTCGTCAAGAGGAAAACTAGGCAATTTCTTCGTTTTCTGTTGAAAGTCTCGCTAGTCGTCTGGGAGGAATGGCGCAAAGTTTGTTTAAGGGTTCAGCGCAATGCTGATGAGACTTATGTGTGTGTGTGCGTGAGTGTGGAGCCGCTGGTGGTTTAGAAGTTTTTATCGTAGTTATCCAAGAGAATTCTTTCAACAATCACAAGTATTAAGCCGCAAATACCCCTTAAGTTTGAAATCACTTTATCTTGGGAATAACTTGCACCCAAAGGGATTTTAACTTGTGCTTTTTTTTGGATTAATTACAAAGGTAGATAGTTGACTTATCATAGCTAGGCCAGATGCACTCAGTGATTATAACTCCTTTGGGTGTAAGATATTCCGAATGTAAAGTGTGTTGAATACTAAGTGTATGGCATGTATGGCATGAGATCTAATAATGCATATCTCTATATATAGTGCATTTATATATATATATATGAATATATATATATATATATATATATATATATATATATATGATTATATCCTTTCAGCACGTGATTTATTTTTCACTTGTACTGTGGATATGTGATATATATATAGATATTATATATATATATATATATATTATATATATAAGTATATAATATATTATATATGTATATAACTTTAGCACGTGTTTATTTTTCACCTGTGGATATGTGTGATATATATATATATATATATATATATATATATATATATATATATTATATTTATATATATATATATACATATATATATATATATATATATATATATATATATATATATATATATATGAGTGTTGGTTTGCCAGCGTGCGTTTAAGAGAGAGAGAGAGAGAGAATTTCCGGATAATATAGGAGTGTTGGTTTGCCTGTGTGTTTCAAAGAGAGAGAGAGAGAGAGAGAGAGAGAGAGAGAGAAGAGGAGAGTAATATTTCGGATAGCACATAACCCGGATAATATTGGAGTGTCGGTTTGCCTACGTGTGTTTAAAGAGAGAGAGAGAGAGAGAGAGAGAGTTCCGGATAGCATATTACCACGATAATATGGGTTTGCCGCGTGTGTTTCAAAGAGAGAGAGAGAGAGAGAGAGAGAGAGAGAGAGAGAGAGAGAGATAAAGCAGGCAAGCTTGTAAGACCGAATAATTATTTCGTCCCTTCATAGTCATTAAACGACAAGTGCTGCTGTCACATTTGATATAGGGAACAAAGGATGAAGGAATCCGATGGACAAAAATAAGAGGTGGAAATTTAAAATAAAAAACAAATAATTATATTAAGATACGTACAATAAAAAAAATATCATCAAGATACACATCCTTGCACAGACACCAGTACACGAACACACGCACGCACATTTCACCTATCAGTTAATCGAATCTATCTATATGCTTAAGAGTATATAAGGAGAGAGAGAGAGAGAGAGAGAGAGAGAGAGAGAGAGAGAGAGAGAGAGAAAAGTAAAATAGCAAAACAAAATCCGACAAGAAATGGAATAATTGTCTTGCGAAGATAATGTTTAAAATAAAAAGAGAGAATTTACAGATGGAGTAAAATTAAAAGATGCCGATATAGAACCATAGAAATGTTTATCTCAGCAAATATAGTAGCAGCGTCGAAGATAGAAAAATAACCAGTTTACTTCTATGCAAGCAGTAAGTTCGTCACAACTTACAAGAGAGGATAATAAACAGCAAACGGTCGAGAGATAATTCATGCAAAAAGAACACGATAAAGCTTCGTGCAAAAGGAAGGAGCAACATTAATATCTTTAAGAACTGAGGAAATTAAGTCTCATTAGGATGACTAAGATAGTGCGTTGGATACAACCTAAACAGAGAGAGAGAGAGAGAGAGAGAGAGAGAGAGAGAGAGAAAAGGTAAAATAACAAAACAAAACAAAACAAAATCCGACAAGAAATGGAATAATTGTCTTGCGAAGATAATATTTAAAATAAAAAGAGAGAATTTACAGATGGAGTAAAATTAAAAGATGCTGATATAGAACCATAGAAATGTTTATCTCAGCCAATATAGTAGCAGCGTCGAAGATGGAAAAACAACCAGTTTACTTATATACAAGCAGTAAGTACGTCACAACTTACAAGAGAGGATAATAAACAGCAAACGGTCGAGAGTTAATTCATGCAAAAAGAACACGATAAAGTTTCGTGCAAAAGGAAGAAGCAACATTAATATCTTTAAGAACTGAGGAAATTAAGTCTCATTAGGATGACTAAGATAGTGCGTTGGACACAACCTAAACAGAGAGACCTTACCTTACCTTACAGACCTTACAGTTCGTTCGGGTTGCCCCAGGTCCCTCAGTGTGAGGCGCCTCTAATGTCTACCAGAGAGTTGCTAGTACATCTTCCGGTATATTTTGCATCTTCCAATCTTGGATGGTCTGGGATGCAGTTTAGATATTTGTCGAGCTTATTCTTAAACACATCTACGCTCACTCCTGATATATTCCTCAGATGAGCTGGCAACGCATTGAATAGACGCTGCATTATCGATGCTGGTGCGTAGTGGATTAATGTTCTGTGTGCTTTCCTTATTTTTCCTGGTATAGTTTTGGGCACTATTAATCTACCTCTGCTTGCTCTTTCTGATATTTTTAGTTCCATGATATTTTCTGTTATTCCTTCTATCTGTTTCCATGCCTGAATTATCATGTAGCGTTCTCTTCTCCTTTCTAGACTATATAATTTTAAGGATTGTAGTCTTTCCCAGTAGTCTAGGTCCTTAACTTCTTCTATTCTAGCTGTAAAGGACCTTTGTACACTCTCTATTTGTGCAATATCCTTTTGATAGTGTGGGTACCATATCATATTGCAATATTCAAGTGGACTACGAACATATGTTTTATAAAGCATAATCATGTGTTCAGCTTTTCTTGTTTTGTTTTGAAAGTGCCGTAACAACATTCCCATTTTTTGCTTTACATTTTGCCAACAGAATGGCTATTTGATCATTGCATAACATGTTCTATTCATCATCACACCAAGGTCTTTAACTGCTTCCTTATTTGTGATTGTCTCATTATTAGGTCCCCTATATGCATATAGCTTTCCTTCTCTGTCTCCATAATTTATTGGATTCAAATTTATCAGAGTTAAATACCATCCTATTTACCTCTGCCCAATCATATACTTTGTTAAGGTCTCTTTGTAGAGCGTTCCTATCTTCATCACAAGTAATTTCTCTACTTATTCTTGTGTCATCAGCGAAACTACTCACTACCTGAATCCTTAACATTACTGTCTATGTCTTCAATCATAATAACAAACAATATTGCAGCTAGCACCGTACCTTGTGGCACACCGGATATTACCTTGGTTTCATCCGATTTCTCATCGTTTGCAATAACTATCTGTTTTTCTGTTGTGTAAAAATTCTTTTAACCATCTTCCTACTTTATCTACGATATTGTGTTTTCTAATTTTCTTTGCTAATATATTATGGTCTACTTTGTCAAAAGCTTTTGCAAAGTCTAGATAAACCACATCTGTTTCATTTCCGCTTTTCATATTTTGAATATGTTCTCACGGTGGACTAACAGTTGGGTTTGTGTACTTTTTCCGGGTACGAAACCATGTTGTCCTATATTAACAAATTATTTTTTTATTAAATGTTTCATAATATTTTTCTTCATTACCCTTTCATACACTTTCATAATATGTGATGTTAGACTCACAGGCCTATAATTACTTGCCTCTAGTCTTGATCCACTTTTGAAAGTAGGGGTGATATATGCTAATTTGTGCTCATCATAAATCTTGCCTGTATCTACACTTTGTCTTAATAATATTGCAAGTGGCTTTGCGATAGAATGAACTACTTTCTTTAACAAAATAGCAGGGACTCCATCCGGCCCTGCAGCAGCTCCATTTTTAATTTCATTAATTGCCTGCACAATATCAGCTCATTAATTTCTATGTCAGCTAAATATTCACTATTTTCGTCCCTTACTTCTATATCATTATCTTCATTATCTATTCTAGGGGTGAATTCTCTCTTATATCGTTCTGCCAGTATGTTGCAAATTTCCTTTTTTTTTTCATTCGTTAATCTCCCTTCAATTCTCAGAGGGCCTATTTCTATTCTTCTTTTATTCATCTTCTTCGCATATGAGTATAATAGTTTGGGGTTTTGCTTGATATTTAATAGGGTTTTTCTTCCAAGTCCCGTTTTTCATTTTCTTTTGATTGTATAATCTTTGTTCTGCATTTTCTATCTTACTTTTTAGTTCTATAACTTTCCATGCATTTTTTTCTTTTGCAAGACCTTTTTTCCACTTTCTGATTTTCTGGAACAAGATCCTTCTGTCTCTTGGTATGCATGAATGATGTTTACTTTTCTTCTTCGGTATATATTTATCCACTATTTTCTCCAATATTTTGTATAATATCTCCGTATTTACCCTTATGTCATCACTTACGAAAATGTTATCCCAATCTTTGTTTAATTCTTCATTAATTCTGACCATTTTATATTTTTACTGTAGAAGTTGTATTTTCCATATCCTTCCCACTTTTTCATTTCTTGCTTATCTCTATTTTCACTTGCTTTGGAATGAACTGTTAATTCTATGACATTATGATCTGAAATACTCGCATTATAAACTATTATTTCTTTAACATAATTCATCTCGTTCACAAATACTAGGTCTAAAGTATTTTCCTTTCGTGTTGGCAGGTGATTTATTTGTTGAATGTTGTATTCTAGTAGCATATCTAATAGCTTTCGAATTGCCTCTTATCTTCTGCACTACTATTACTCTCTTTTTTATATGTATAAGTACAACCACAATCTCCTATTCGTTCTTTCCATTCTACGAAAGGAAAGTTGAAGTCACCAGATAGGAGAATAGTCCAGTCCTTGTGATTTCTACATATATCATCCAATTTTTCAATTATTAAGTCAAACTCTTTAGTATTAGGAGGTCTATATATTACTATGTTCATCAATTTTTCAGATTCAAATTCTAACCGCTATTAGTTCACATTCTGATTACTATATTTCTCATATATTTTGCCTTGTTTTTTGTCTTTCCCATATATTGCGGTTCCCCCTTGATTCCTATTTTTTCTATCTGATCTATAAGTTTGGAACCCTTTTATTTGATCATCATTCCCAGTCTCTTGGTAATACCAGTTTCACTTATATTCATTATATCTATTTTCTTTTCATTTTGGGTTAGTTCTTCTAAGTACTCTATTTTTTCTTTTTGAGTTACTCGTAACTAAACCCTGCGCATTCATCACTATGATGGTTTGCGTGTTTTCTCTTTCATTTAATATTGGTAGTAATAAGGATTTTCCCATGTCTCTTTCCTGTTCTGGTATGTTGTTCTTTTTTTCATTTCCAGAAATTCTGACATTAAAAAATCCAACTTTTACCATAAATATTTGGATACTTCCGTTCAATCATAATTATTCATTTTGTGTCTGAATCTGCAATTTTCTCCGTTTCTGCAATATCCTCTTGCATAATAAATACAGTTATTATCTATTGAGTAGAATTTCGGAGCTGATGCTTTGAAATTTTTTGCTGACACCTCTGTATATCTCATTGGTGGTTTGCTTTTCTCTTTTACCTGATATTCTTGATTTCTCTCTTTATTTGTTTCTTTCTTATTTTGGATTTTATTACTTGGTTGGTTATTTATTTGATTATGATTCATGGCTACAGGGTGCATATATTTGCATTTTTTGTCGAACTTACATCCTTTTCCTTCTTTTAGGTTTTTACATATTTTTGGATGCAGATCTCTGCAATCATCCCCATAGCCATCTAAGTATGCACATTTACCATATATTTCATAGTTTTTGACATACCTTAGGATGTGTAGTAACATCTTTCTGCCAAATCTGCAATTCCCTCTTTTCAAAAGGTTGCAGATTTTGGTCGTTCTTGTCTATTTTTTCCTCTTTCCCGTCATTGTGTAGATCTGGGTAGAGCCTCTTCGGGATTTGCTTTTCTGTTGTCATATCGTAATTTATTTCTTCGTAGGTATGCTGCTTTATTGCCTCATATGTAGTATCAATGAGTATCTCTGCATCCATACTTTTATCTTGTTCTTTGTTTTCTTTATTTTTTTTCTGTCAGTTTCATTTTGTTTACTTCTCTTCCGTTTTCCTCTTCTTCTTTTTCTTCTTCTTCTCCTCTTCTTCTTCTTCATCCTCAACTATTTTTACATTCAATCTTGATTTAATAACATTGTCTATCCATGATAGACATGTTGAACAAAAAATTCTTGTATCTTTTCTCAAATCTTGCATTACCTCAGCACACTGTGGATGGGTCGGAATGTTGCATGCAGCACATTTTCTGATTAGGTTTTGTGGACTGACTATGCTATACCAGACCTTACACAGTTTGCATGCTTTTGGCATTCTTTTTCCTAATGCATCAATTAGGATATTCACAAGATTCACCTTATTCATTTTCTTTGTCGGAATATGCTGGTTTATGTATATTTTCTTTATGAGTCTCTTGACCACTTGGATTTTATTTGGAACTTCTTCAATTATTTTCAAGATATTTTCATTAGATTTGTTCCAGTTTGAAGGATTATATCCTTCTAATATATCTATGAATGCTTTTGTATCTTTTTGGTTAGGACTGTTGCTGATTTCATAGATGAGAAATGCCAGTTCCCTTCCTGCTACCTCATCGTATTGCGAATCTGCCAAGCAAGCTAAATTACGCCACCTTTTCCCGCAGTTGGAACTTACTGCCATCTTGTTCTGATTTCAGTATTACACTTGTTAAACTAACTTAGAAGACGCTTTATCCTACTATTTTCACACTAATCTTATCACCGATAGTTCACGAACACTTCTAGATATTTCTCAAATTCTAGTCGTATGTTAAACTTGTGATATCTGTTGATTAATCTGACTTCACGCGGGTACGTCTCACCAAGCAAGATGGCTACTAGAGAGAGAGAGAGAGAGAGAGAGAGAGAGAGAGGAGCGGGGTGGGGGAGGGGGGAGGAGTGCTTGCCCTAGATGCATGGGTTGATTTGCATTAACCGGTGCTTGTTGGATGTCACAGTATGTGTGTGGAAAATACCTCCCAAAAGGGTGGGCTTCTTATACAGGTTTCTCGATATAATAAAAATAATGATAATGATAATAATAATAATAAATTCAATGTAAAACAAGGTTTGTCAATCCTTTTGGAAAATGTCATAAACGTACTCGGGAAACTTATCCATCCATCATACATCTCTAA